>NW_024427376.1:0-58963 GCF_017639655.2 Falco naumanni
CCGAATTCAGTGCCTTTTCACCAACAAGGGAGTTTAAGGCGCTGCCACTTGACTCTTGTTTTGGAGTGGAGAGCCACACTCAGTGCTCTGTGTAGGCGCTGCCCAGCCACCGGGCCACATGGTGGGTGAGCTGTCAGCTCTGCTACACCGATAGCAGAGGTTTGGTGAGTGGGTGCCATGTTGTGTGGGATATCTCATTGTGGCTGCAGCCCCAGGTGCTGCGTGGCAGTCGTGCAGCAGTCTGGAGAAGCATCGCTCCAGAAAGTGCCAACAACACACGTACCTGGCACGTGTTCCTCCCTAGTTCTGAGCCTTTTTAAGAGCTGTAAACCACACTTCTTCCCCATCAGCAGCAGCAGTCCGGAGGCTTTCCTAGTGAGTTCGTCCCCATTCCAAACGGCCGTCCCCAGCCCCTCACCAGCGTGGCTGTTGCCCCACACATGGTGTCTGGAAAGCAACCTCCCGCTAAGACAAGAGGGAAAAAGGTGCTTTCTGGTTTTGTTTCAGTCTTGGGGTTCTCCATCCACAGAACTCCCACAGGGGAACTTAATCCTAATTTAGAGGCCTGCTGGATCTGTAGCGGGCCATGAAAAAGGTCTGACACTCTACAGGGTTGAAACACAGGGACAGGTACCTATGACCCAGTCATTGTCCCCATGGGTGTATTCTCAGTCATGGTGGTGATTATGGTGTTCAGTCGGTAAGAAACAAACACTGTAATGGAAGGGTTAAATTTTGTCACCTTCCCGGGGAAATAAATGGGAATGGTCCTTTCTAGCCCCTGTACGAGGCTGATCTTGGAGGCCAAAAGCCTCCTCTTGCTCAGCCGGGCTTTCTAGGCTCTGCTCAGTGATTCTTCCCTTTCCTGTTTGGAGGTGATCGAGACAGACCCAGAACCAGCTCACACTGTCCTGGAGGAGAGCAGCCGTGAGGTGGAGCTTTGCCTCAGTGCTGTTGTCGACTACGCTGAGCTCAAGCTGGATACGGACACGATTCAGTGCAAGGAGACCTTGCCCTTCCAGACGAGGACATTCACGTGAGAGCCAGAGGCCAGGCAGGGACCCGTGCGTGGGAGCTGCCTTTGCCCAGGGCTGACCTGGTGCCTGCTTCGCCGGAGCTGTGCCGTGCTCTCTGGTGGCCTCTGCTTCTCCTTCTGCTCGTGGTCTGGTGAAAATAAAGGCAATAAAGTGCCAATAAAGGCAAAAAATAAAACACTGACATGTTTATTGTTTGGCCACTTAATAAACCTCTTCTAATTTCTAACTGGGTGATTAGGCCTGGCGGGGGGGTGGGGGGCAGGGGTGTGTGTGCTGCTGCCTGCTGGTTCTGAGGTTTCAGCTTCCACACACCCTGGGCGCCTGGAGATGCCTCACATGTGGACTCGAGTCCCTTCTAGGGCTTTGTGTTCAGTCTCACCTGCTGTTCTTCTCTTTAAACAAATCATGTATTGTTTCATCCTGTCCAAGTCCTGGCAGGGTGCTGGGGCCTGCATATCTGCACGTAAAGCCAAGCAGGAGATGGTGGCCACCGTCCTGCCAAGGCGTGCCAGGAAAGGTTCAATTCTGCCATGCCTTTCTGCTGACAGCAACCATGGATTTGCTTCCATTGCGTGTTGCCTGTCCTCATCTGCTCGAGGACAGGTTTGCAGTCAAAATAATGTCAAACTGAGATGTAAAGACCAGAATAAGACCCTTGGATTAAGTCTCCTGGGCACCATGCCTGCCCTTTCCTCTTTAACCTCCAAACTTTGAAACACTTTGTCTCCGGGTAGCCCAGGGCAGTGCTCTAGACGTGGCAGAGTTGCCTGGGGACAAAGATACTCCTGAGCATCAAGGAAGGGGTACCAGAAGCTCACCATACAGTGTTACTATTCTACTTGCTTTGTATTTATTGGTCATTGTCTTTTCACTCCTCCTTCTTGCTTTTCAGTTCCATGCTGTCCAACACGGGGAATGTGGCCCTGGAATACAACCGGATGGCGGCTGTGGAGGACGAAAGGGCATTGAGCCACACTGGGGAGCTGCTTCCACCCAGTCTGGATGGTAAGGTGCTGCAGTGAATGAAGAGACGGGACACAGCTTGATGCAAGCAAGTTGTCCATTTATTAGCGATTTTCTTACAATTACATATGTTTCTACCTTCTACATATTACACACTGATTGGTTAAATCTTAAGCGTAAAAAACACTGATTGGTTGATATTTAAGGCACACCGTTAGAACAATAGGAACTTATTAGTTTATCTTGACATAGCGATAATTTCTATTCCAAAGTTAGGGAGTTTCTTTCTACGCGGCTTTCTTGATTACATATCGGCGCCATCCGTTCCCTTATCTGGGTACTTGTTTCTCTGTCCGCCTGGCTGCCTCCTCAGCTGTAACGGCTCAGGGGTCTGCAGTTGGCTTGTTCCTTGGTTCCCAGGGCTTGTGCCCTACAAGTTCTAACAAGTCTCTATTCATCAGGCTATCAGTACTTGGACTCTTGTCCTTGAGGCCTTGTCCTACATCTCCCCCTTCCTGTTGCACAAAAAGAACCCCTGAAATCGAATGAGTTATTAATTTTTGTAAGCATTGTAAAAGACAAGGTATAAGTAATAAAACAAACAAAAAAGCAACTAAAGCATATATAATCATCTTCACTAAACTTCTTAACCATTCTGAAATGCCCCAACCACTGAACAGTTTATCTAACCAATCCCAAGTATCACTTCGTTGAAGATGAGACACTCCATCCCTCAATCTTTGGATGCTAGCATGAATTGATTCCGAATGATCTGAAAGGTTCATGCAACACATCCCTTCAAACTCTTCACAACCATGACCTTGTGCCAGAAGCAAAAAATCTATTGCAGCTCTATTTTGTAATGTCGCGTGGCGAACACTATCAACATCTAATAAAAGACCAGACAGGGCACTGCTTGTGGCATTAGTTTGTTTGGCAAGCCAACAGCCAAGCTTATCTAATGTTGCCAGAGCCTTTCCTGCAGCAGCTCCAGGCAACAGAAGAGATGCAATAAAGCGTTGGCCAAAGGACCAAAATTGCATGTTATCATCACAATCGGAGGCAAATGCATGAACGCCACGCTTTGTCCTTCGAGAGTAGCAATGTTGTAAAATCATAGATGTGTTAGGAGTCAGGACGGAAAGTCGCCCTAAGCTACACGGACCTCCTTTTATATGAGAAGGAATGACAGGCCATGCTCTATCACCACAAATAAAAAATACTCCAGCAGGTAGTGAGAGCGGAGCATTGCTAGATTTAGACAAGTTGTTAGGAGTGTAATTACACCAGATACTTGCATTTCTAAAAACAGGATGAGTAGGGGAAACGTCCCATGCCCTAAATTGATCCTTTCCCATGTAGTTAAATTTTATGCAAAAATCCATTTTTACAGAACCAAGGAGTTCAATTTCTTGTGGTTCCAAAGTGGCCAGTGGGAGATGGGGTATCCATACATCCCAATTGTCTGTCACATTTTTTGATACGTTTTTGGGTGGAAAAAGACTTTGAAGGCCCCTAGGTATAGGCCATTCATCTAATGGTAAGCCCACAAGACGTGTGGAAAAGGGCTGATCCGGAGTGGCCATAGCAAGACAGAAAGTATCCTGTCCAGTCAAGTTCGCCAACGTGACCCAAACATTTACCTTTGGTAGAAAAGGGGGGTAAGAGCCACCTTCAATAGGCCAAGGTCCAGGTATGAACATCATTATCCATATTACTGACAACACTTGTTTCTCTTTTTCTTTTTCCATCGTCGTTTTACAACCAGCCATTCTTCTGGTCATACTGTCCATGACCGAGGCACTGCAATTGATTGTCCACACTCTAATCCTACAGTAATGTTCTTGTTAATAATATAAATTCTGCTTGCTAATACAATATATTGAAACAACAACCGTGCAATAGCCCGTACTTCCAGGCTTTCAATCAATGATAAAAAATTTGCAAAAACTAAGTTTGGCAAAATCTCGGAACCTAACCCTATAACTCCCTCTAATTCCAAAAGAGGTTTTCCCATAAAACGTTCAGCCCACTGTATATGATTAAACCTTAATATTTGATTATTACACTCAGAACACATCCAATGACCCCATCTGTCCCTTAGTCTTACAACTCACCAGCGATCGTGATCACAGAGTTCACGATGAATCTTGATCCACGGTCGACAAGATGGTCCATGTTCATAGCAACATAACTGTAGAAATCGAGATGCTGTCCAATCTGGTTCATGACAGTGTCGTTGAAAGTCGATGTAATGGAAGATAATATCTGCTAGCGGTGCCGTCAGTGCGTTGGGGATCTGGTCTGGTCCAAACGTATTACCTTTGTTAAGTGGTTTAATCCAGGGCGATATTGTCCGTTCCAAGCGCTGTAAAAAGAGAAATCTAGATGCTATATCCTGAATTTGTTTACCTGACATTAATGCAAAACAGAAATCCTCACGCAGTTTTTATTTCATTCTGTAGGGTCGGTGTCGGTATCAGTTGTCTGCGGTAAAGGTTCACAGAAAGGTCGTACGTTCTTTGCTGGGATCCATCTGGGTCCTTTTTCTGTGGAGACACAAGCATAACCTTTTCCCCATGTAACAAGAGGATATGGTCCCATAATTTTACCTTTTTCTGGATCTCAAACCAACACTGGGGCTTTAACCCGTGCCTTGAAGGAGGTATTTGCAGTAAAATGTCGAACTATCGGTGGGTTGTTATCTATTAAAGAACAATTCAAAAGATTGAAAACATACAATGCTTTCTGTAACCGTTCCTCTGGTTACAGAGCCATTCCCATTCCCCCTTTTTGTTGTTGTAATAGACGTTTTAGTGACTGATGAGACCGTTCAATGAGAGATTGACCGGTGGGGGAATGAGGAATGCCAGTAATATGAGTTATACCCCATAGGGCAAAAAAGGTTTTTATAGTTGTTGAAACATAAGCTGGACCATTATCTGTCTTTATCTTTGAGGGAATACCCAAAGTAGCAAAAGCACGCATTAAATGTCTACGAACATCTCGTGCCTTTTCTCCTGTGTGACAAGAGGCAAACAAGGCACCTGGAAATGTATCAATGGAAGAGTGGATATATTTAAGGTTGCCAAATTCAGAATAATGTGTGACGTCTGTTTGCCATAATTGTAGGCTTTGTAATCCTCTAGGGTTAACTCCTGCAGCAATTGATGGGAAAGAATGTTTTTGACAATCAGGACAGACAGCAATAATATTTGGCGCTTGTTGAGAAGGAAGGTCAAGCTGTCGCTTAAGAGCTCCAGCATTTTGATGGAAAAAAGAGTGACTTAGTTTAGCTTGTGCAATGTGTTCTGGCAATACTTGAACTGGTAACGTCAATAGGTCAGCTCGTCGATTGCCTTCTGCAAGAAAACCAGGTAGTGAGGTGTGAGACCTAATATGCATAACAAAATAAGGTGCAGATCGAGAGTCCAAAAGGAAAATAAGTTCCTGTAACAGGGTAAAAAGTTGTGAATGTGAAACATTCCGCAGCACAGAAGCTTCAGCTCGTGTAACAATAACTGCAACATAAGTGGAACCAGTAACAAGGTTGAGTGGTACGTTCCATTTTCGGAAAACACGAACAACTGCATTCAGTTCTACTATTTGAGGTGAACCGGAGACTGTCTCTATGTCCGAGTCCCATTGTCTCTGTTGATCATCCCACCATAGCAGAAGAGATTTATGTGATTTGCCTGATCCATCTGTAAAGACAGTAAATGCCTGTAAGGGTTGTTTGCTTCTTTTGGGTTTTAACATCAGACGAAAGTCAATGTTAAACAGTTTGTGTGAAGGTGGATGAGAAGTTATTTGACCTGTATAGTCAGCAAGTGCCATAGCAAAGGTGTCTGATTGCTGATAAAGCCATTGTAAGTATACTGTTGTTATTGGTAGACAAATACAGACAAAATCCTTCCCTGATAAGGTTAACAGGCGTGATCTAGCTTGAACAATCAGAGAGGCAAACATTTCATGTTGCGTCAAAATAGTTTTTGTAGACTGGTTAGGTAAAAAGATCCATTCAATAATCGACAGGGGGTCTGAGTTCTGAAGGTCCCATTGAAATATCAGGGGGTCTGAGTTCTGAAGGTCCCATTGAAATATCAGGGCATGAGGCTGTCGAGCAGGGTTTAAAATAATCAAGTAAAAAGGTAGTTCAGGGGCCCATCGGTGGGCCTGTCGAGAAGCGATAGCTGAGGCAACCTTTTGTAAAGATGTATCTGCTTCAGAGTTAAGATTACGTGGAGAACAAAGATTAGTGTCCCCTTTTAGTAGGTCAAACAGAGGACCCAAGTCTGTATTAGAAATTCCCAATAGTGGTCAAACCCAATTTATTGTTCCCAGTAATTTTTGTGCATCATGCAGGTTTCTTACATTGGTATTGATCTGCAATGGTTGAGGAACAATAGTTTGTGCTCTTATTCGCCAGCCCAGATATTTCCAAGGGGGAAACTTCTGGACCTTTTCTGGTGCTATACAGAGACCTGCCAAATTCACGGCATCTGTGACAAGGGCTACAGCTTTCTCCATGACTTCATGATGTTGTGCTGCCACTAAAAGGTCATCCATATAATGATACAATAACACAGTAGGCATAGCATTTCGACAGGGCTGAGTATTTTTGCAACGTACCATTGACACATTGTAGGGCTATTTTTCATACCTTGTGGCAGTCCAACCCACTGATATCTCTGCAACGGAGCTTGCATGGTGATGCTTGGAAATGAAAAGGCAAATTTCGGGGCATCATCTGGATGTAACAGGATACTGAAAAAACAGTCTTTGAGATCTATGACAGTTAGATGCCAATGTCGAGGGATCATAGTTGGGGACGGGAGCCCGGGTTGGAGGGCTCCCATATCTTCCATAGCATCATTAATTTTTCTAAGATCATGGAGCAAGCGCCACTTGCCAGTTTGTTTTTTAATAACAAAAACAGGTGAATTCCATGGGCTAGTAGAAGGTACAATGTGTCCTTGGGACACTTGTTCTGAGACTAAGTTTTGAAGTGCGCGAAGTTTTTCCAAAGGAAGGGGCCATTGATCCACCCAAATAGGAACATCAGATTTCCAGGTTATTTTTAGGGTGTTGCGCACTTCAATGACCCCATCTAAAAATGTGTACGGATGGACATTCCCCATTGTGACAATACATCACATCCCCACAAAACCATAGGGACAGGCAGCACAAAAGGTTTAACAGAAGCCACATGTCCCTCTGGTCTTTGAATTCAAATTAGTTCCAAACTCTGACGACTGTTACCGGTCCCCCCTATCCCAGCCAGTGTCTGAGAGACATTAGTCAGTGGCCATTGCGGAGGCCATTTGGCTTGAGAAATTACTGTGACATCAGCTCCAGTGTCAGTGATCCCATTTAGTGCTATTTGTTGGTCATTGTAAATAAGGGTACACTGACACATAGGCCGCTGTGGAGAAATGGATTGTACCCACAAAATGTGAGGTAACCCTGTGGATCCAAAACCTCCTCTCCTCTGCGGAGGATGATCAGTGATAAGAGAGTTTACCCTTGCTGGAATCAGAATCAATTGCGCTATTCGACTACCCTGGGGTGTCGTACAAGGTGGAAATGGAGTCCGTGCCATGATTTTGATTTCGTCCACACTGTCAGAGTCAATAACACCTGGTAAAACAAAGAGACCAGACAATGTTGTGGAAGATCTACCAATTAACAGAGCTTGTGTATCGGGGGGTAATGGTCCTTTGACATTTGTTGATAATAAATGAACCAAGCAATCGAGCAGTGTTACTGTGTGTGAGGTTGCCAGGTCCAGTCCGGCGCTGCCTGAGGTTGCTGGACAGAGACTTGAGGTGTCAGTGCTTCTCTCCGAGGATCTTGAAATGTCAGCTGTGGCACTTGTGTCTGCGCGCGTCGCTGCCCCGCGCTCCACGGTCGGTTTCCCTGTATCGGTTGTCCCTGGAAGTCATACTTAGGTCAACATCGATTAGCATAATCACGCCCTTTCTGACATTTCGGACAAACTCCAGGACCAGGAGGTTGTTGTTTATTCCCCGCAGCCCTCACAAGACAATTTCTCTTTAGATGACCAGGCTTACCACAACCATAGCAATTTCCCACACCATGCGTCGCTACAAAAGCAGCAGCCATAGCTTCAAACTTGTGGTCAACCGTACCGATTCGGTTACATGCTTCCACCATTTCCACCAGAGTGGGGTTCGGGTTGGGAAGAGACTTCAGTAGCCTTTTACAATCAACATTAGCATTTTCAACAGCTAGTTTTGTTAGCAATATATCCCGAGCTTCCGCATTATCTACTTGACGTTCCAAAGCCTGTTTTAGTCTATCAATAAACTGCATATAAGGTTCTCGAGACTCCTGAGTGATGTTAGTAGAAGCTTTTTGTGGCTTTTGTACGTCAGGGACCTGGAAAAAAGCCTTTTTCGCCTCTTCTCTAATTGCCTCGAGAGCCGCACGGGGGCAGTGTTGAGCCTGCGCTACCGGATCAGCACGTGCACCGGTGCCCGTAAGATGCTCTATTGTCAGTGCAGCTGATGCAGCATCATTATGGTTAACGTACGTGAGCAGGAGTGCTTGCAGTCCCCCTCTCCAGTGCGACTCCCATAACGTGTACTGAGTCGGGGTTAGCAGCAATCGTGCTAAAGATTTCAAATCATGAGGAGTCATGACATAAGCATCAAACACAGAAGATAACAGACTTATAAAACAGGGAGAAGAAATACCACGTTCCGTAACCGTGCGGCGCAGTTCTTTAACAACCGAAAAAGAAAGCGCCTCCCATCGTGCTCCCCCTGCCCAACCCTGAGAATACAAGACCGGAGCAACTATAGTTTTAGCCATTTCTAGATCCCCTTCCTTTAAGGCTTCTTTATTTTTGCCCACACATCACGTAGATCAGGAGGGTATAAATCAGGTTCTTGTTCAGGCTCTACCAGTCCTGGGTCAAAGGGATCTTCTTCTGGCAGATACTCCACTGCATTGACACCCAGGGGTTTGGAGCACTGTGATTTAGAGGCTGATAAGGAAAGGGCTATAGGAGCTTGCGACTCCTCCTCCTCTCCTTCCTCTGCCTTTTCTTTTTGTGCTTTCAGAGTCTCAAAAATAACTCTCCACGAAGAGAGCAGACGGTGGGACTCAGTATTGCCTTTTGTCACAGAATCCCACAATTTCACCCCTGTGTCGTCCCAAAGTTCCCGCGTGAAAATTGTAGTTGCGGTCACTGCAGGCATATTTACTTGCACCCACTTAAGCATTGCTTTAAGGTCATGCTCAGAAATACTTTTCTCATGTTTGTTAGGGAGACCTTTCATAAGCTCATAAACGTCTCTTTCTGGGGACGAAGCCTGATTCCCCATTACGGATTTCCCACAGCTCACCTCTCAACTCCGGAGGGATTTCAGGCCGGCTCCCGCTTCCTTTCAGCGGATCATTCAAAGTTCTGTGGGATTTGCTGCATGTCGCTCAGTCAGGCGATTCGAGAGTCCCTCCACATCAGATCCTTCACCAGATCACGTCAGGGTCACCAATTTGCAGCGAATGAAGAGACGGGACGCAGCTTGATGCAAGCAAGTTGTCGGTTTATTAGTGATTTTCTTACACTTGTATACGTTTCTACTTTCTACATATTACACACTGATTGGTTAAATCTTAAGCGTAAAAAACACTGATTGGTTGATACTTAAGGCACACCGTTAGAACAATAGGAACTTATTAGTTTATCTTGACATAGCAATAATTTCTATTCCAAAGTTAGGGAGTTTCTTTCTAGGCGGCTTTCTTGATTAACAAAGTTACATATCGGCGCCATCCGTTCCCTTATCTGGCTACTTGTTTCTCTGTCCCCCTGGCTGCCTCCTCAGCTGTAGTGGCTCAGGGGTCTGCAGTTGGCTTGTTCCTTGGTTCCCAGGGCTTGTGCCCTACAGGTTCTAACAAGTCTCTATTCATCAGGCTATCAGTACTTGGACTCCTGTCCTTGAGGCCTTGTCCTACAGTGAAGTCTTAGGGTTAAGTTTTAGGGTTAAGTCCTAGGGTTAAGTCTTTGGGTTAAAGTTTTAAGATTAAATCTCAGGGTTAAGTCTTAAGTTAAAGTCTTAAGTTTAAGACTAAGGGTTAAAGTCTTACGGTTTAATCTCAGGTTTAAGTCTCAAGGTTAATCTCAGGGTTAAGACTTAAGGTTGAATCTTTAGGTTGAGTCAGGGTTAGGTCTTAAAGGTTAAGTCCATAGTTTAAGTCTTGGGGATTGTGGATAACTGGCTAGCTGAAAAAGTTCACATAGACATAGTCCAGCTGGCTGGACAAAAATGCACATCGCTCTCAGCTTATCTGAAGTAAAGCAAAAGTTACACAATAACAGGAAAACTGCAGTGGGAAAAGAATGTTGCAGGTGGGAACAGATAACTACAGAAGAGAAACTAGGGGCGGGCTTGGTAATATGTATGAGCTAATTATAAGAAGGCATAAAAGGTGACTGTAAGGGACAATAAATGAAGTCTGCTGATCACTCATATTGAGTGACTGTGTCTTCCCTCCGTCGCAACAAATGGCGCCCGAACAGGGACCCTAGAGAGGGCTGAACCTGCGAGCCACGGTTCGACGGAGATTCGGGTACCGGTCCTGAAAGCAGCGCAGGAGGCGGAAGGGCACAGTCCCCGCGCCCGGGAGCACCTACAGAGGGTCCCGCCGGCCACACGTCGCCGAAGTCTCGCAAAGGCTGCAACAGCGCTGACGAAGGTATGGAGAGACAAGTAACGTACTCATGTGCTTTTTAGAAAAGCGGAGCGTACAGGACATAGATTGTAAAAAGGAATTACCCGGGTTGTTAGCGTATGGGATAGCATCCGGGACCCCCGCAGCAGCGGCGAGCGGCGGCGCGCAGCCCGGCAGGCCCCTTCCCGGCTGCGGTTTCTCCCCAAGGCGGCACCCCCCAACCCCCAGCCCCGAGATCGGCGCCATGGCGATGCAAGCGGCCAAGCGAGCTAACATCTGGCTGCCCCCAGAGGTCAATCGGATCCTCTATATTCGGAACCTGCCGTATAAAATCACAGCGGAGGAAATGTACGATATGTTTGGGAAATACGGACCTATTCGACAAATCAGAGTTGGAAACACTCCTGAAACAAGAGGAACAGCTTAAGCTTCTCAAGGAAAAATACGGAATTGATTACAAACCCACCCCCCCAAAAAAAAAAAAAGTGCTTCAGATGTCCTCTACAAGAAATGGGTTTCTGCCTTGAACTAGCAAACATCTCTGTGTTTAAAATTAAGCCTTTTTGCCTTGATGGAGATAATTTATTCTGTATTCTGTATTTATGCTGTATTCTGAATGTGGAAATTGGTTGGGACTAGGAGGCTGGCTTAAAGGCATTTTGCAAACGGGATTATTATTTTTGATCATTATTGTAATAATAGTTTTTTGATCAAAACCAGCCAAAATTATTTGTAAGCATTAGGCCTATCTGAAGAGAATGCCTTTATTTCAATCAGCAGTTAAGGTGTAGTTTAGTCTGATGCTGTGGTTTTATCTGCTACTGGTGAATTTTTGAAGTGATGAAATCAGAGATACAAGGTATACTAAGAGTTATGAGGTAATAAGATAATAATCTAAGTAAGGGTGCTGTCTTTTATATCTACAAGTGCAAAATGCATTTATGTAGCAAAGAGAAACTTTAACAATAATGTTGCTTGAGCGAGATGTGCATGTGACAACTTGGGAAAAGGGATATCACAACTGGAGTGCAACAGTGTTTCTATGTCTGGCAGAGTGAAATCTTTCAAGACCTGAGTTTAGACAGTCTAAAATAAATTGTTAGTATTCAGAAAACCCGTCTTAAGCCTCTTTTGCTTCCATAGTGTTATGGAAGTCAACTGCTATTGTAGAGAATTAATGATTTTTCAATACATATTAACAAATACTACTATTTTAACTTGAGGCAGTTGAGTGAGAAATACTCACGTGTAGCATTTGAGGGAATGTCAGCATAAATTGCACTTACAGTAAGACTGCATTTTTAATTACTGTACTCATTAAGATTTGATGATGCCACAAGGCTAAGGCCTTTTATCACGGATTGGTTCTGAACTAAAAGGTGTGTGCACACGTAGATATGCACATTTGTGTTATTTTCCTTAATTGGCTACAAAATAATATAATTAGGTTGGGGACTAGATCTTGGGAATTTGTCTATTATACTTCTGTTTGTTAAGGAACGTGCATAACATACAGCACCCATGTAGGCTTGGCTTGTGGCATAGTTGTCAAATTTAGCATAGACATTCAGACAGATAAGCAAGGTACTCTTCTTGTGTGTATCACCTACAAGCCATTATGGCTTAGTGTGTAAATCTGTATGTAACTGTTGAAAAATCCACTTATGAATGTATATAGCTTAGAACTAATTTTTTCCCTTTGTTAATTCTTTGATATCAATGAGGTATTCTTCAGAAAATGTATGGACTGGTTGGTTGCATAAGGGCAGTTGTTATTTGGACAGAAAATTGTTAATGGTCAGGGATTTTCCACTAAAATATTTGCAAATATTCCTAGTCAAACATCAGGTTGGTTTCTTTTTGGGTTTTGAGCTTGCATTAGTCCATGTTCAGAACTTTAAAATTACCTTTGAATTTTTTAAACTTTTTATATCACTGGAACAGAAAGAGCATCTAAATTAAAGCTTCAAGCTAACTTTATTTTTCAAGTATTTCTGGAATTATCCTTCTGAACTGAGATTTTATAAGTTGGCTGTGTATTTTCCTGTGTTAAAACACTGTTATTGAAAATGGTCAACCAAGCCTATGTCGCCCAAAATAAAAACGGGGGAATTGTGGATAACTGGCTAGCTGAAAAAGGTCTCATAGACATAGTCCAGCTGGCTGGACAAAAATGCACACCGCTCTCAGCTTATCTGAAGTAAAGCAAACGTTACACAATAACAGGAAGACTGCAGTGGGAAAAGAATGTTGCAGGTGGGAACAGATAACTACAGAAGAGAAACTAGGGGCGGGCTTGGTATTTAGGCAACTAACCAATAATGAGCTTAACTTTTGTAATATGTATGAGCTAATTATAAGAAGGCATAAAAGGTGACTGTAAGGGACAATAAATGAAGTCTGCTGATCACTCATATTGAGTGACTGTGTCTTCCCTCCGTCGCAACAGGGGATAATTCTTAGGGTTAAGTCTCAGGGTTAAGTTTCAAGGCTAAGTTTCAATGTTAAGTCTCAGGGTTATGTCTTAGGGTTAAGTCTTAAGGTTAAATCTTAAGGTTAAGTCTTAAGGTGAAGTCTTATGATTAAATCTTAGGGTTAAGTCTTAGGGTTAAGTTTTAGGGTTAAGACTCAAGATTAAGTCTTAGAGTTATGTCTTAGGGTTAAGTCTTAAGGATAAGACTTATAGTTACATCTTTAAGTTTACGTCTTAGGTTTATGTCTTAGGGTTTTGTCTTAGGGTTTTGTCTTAAGGTTAAGTATTACTATTAAGTCTTAGGGTTAAAGTCTTAAGATTTAATCTCAGGGTTAGGTCTTATGGTTAAGTCATAAGTTTAAGTCTTAATTTTAAGTCTTGGGGATAAGTCTTAAGGTTAAGTCTCAAGGTTAATCTCAGGGTTAAGATTTAGGGTTAAGTCTTAAGGTTAAGTCTTAGGGTTCAGTCTTAGGGTTAAGTCTCAGGGTTATGTCTTAGGGTTAAGTCTTATGTTTAAGTCTTAGGGTTAAGTCTTAAATTTAAGACCTAGGTATAATTCTTAGGGTTAAAATCTTTAAGATTAAGTCTCAGGGTTAAGTCTTAGGGGTAAGTTTTAAGGTGAAGTCTTAACATTAAGTATCAGTGTTGTGTCTTTGGGTTAAGTCTTAAGGTTAACTTTTAGGGTTAAGTCTTAGGGTGAAGTCTAAAATTTAAGTCCTAGGGTTAAGTCGTACAAGGTTAAATCTCAGGGTTAAGTCTTAAGGTTAAGTCTTAAATTTTAATGTTAAAGTTTTAAGGTTCAGTTTCAGGGTTAAGTCCTAGGGTTACTTCTTAAGGCTAAGTCTCAGGGTTAAGTGTTAGTGTTAAGTCCTAGGGTTAAGTCTTAAGGTTGAGTCTTAGGGTTGATTTTTAAGGTTAAATCTTTTGGTTAAGTCTTAAGGTTAAGTCTTAATGTTAAGTCTTAGGGTTAGGTCTCAGGGTTAAGTTTTAAGGTTAAGTCTTAGGGTTAAGTCTTAATGTTATGTCTTAAATTTAAGACCTAGGGTCAATTCTTAGTGTTAAAATCTTTAGGTCTCAGGGGTAAGTCTTAAGTTAAGATAGGGTGAAGTCTTAGGGTTAAGCCTTAGAGTAAAGACTTAAGATAAAGTCTTAAGTTTAAGTGTAAGGCTTAAGGCTTAGAGTTCAGTCTTAGGGTTAAGTTTTAAGGGTAAGAATTAAGGTTAATCTTAAGAGTTAAGTCTTACGGTTAAGTCTTAAGGTTATGTCTTAATGTTAAGTCTTAGGGTTAAGTCTCAGGTTCAGTTTTTAAGGTTGAGTCACAAGGTTAAGTCTTAAGCTCAAGTCTTAATTATAAGTGTTAGTGTTAAGTCTTAAGGTTAATTCTAAGGGTTAAGTCTCTAAGATTAAGTATTAGGTTTAAGTCTCAGGGTTATGTCTTAGGGTTAACTGTTAAGGTTAAGACCTAAATTTAAGTCTTAGGGTTAAGTCTTAAGGATAAGTCTTAAATTTAAGTCTTAGGGTTAAATCTTAAGGTTAAGTCGTACGGTTAAGTGTTAAGGTTAAGTCTTAAATTTAAGTGTTCTGGTTATGTCTTAAGGTTAAGTCTTAGTGTTAAGTCTTAAGGTTAACTCATAAATTTAAGTTTTAGGGTTAAGTCTTTGTGTTCAGTCTTAAGGTTAAATCTTAAGTCCTAGGCTTTGAGTCTTAGGGTTAAGTCTTAAGTTTAAGTCTTTGGGATACGTCTTAGGGTTAAGTGTCAGCGTTAAGATTTATGTTTAATTCTTAAGTTTAAGTCTTAAGGTTAATTTTTAAGTTTAATCTTATGGATTGAGTCTTAGGTTTAAGTCTTAGAGTTGTCTTGGGGATATGTTTTAGAATTAAGTCTCAGGGTTAAGTTTAAGCTTAAGCCTCAGGGTTAAGTCTTAAGGTTAAGTCTTACGGATTGAGTCTTAGGTTTAAGTCTTAAGTATAAGTCTTAAGTTTAAGTCTTAGGCTTAAGTCGTAGGATTAAGATTCAAGGCTAAGTCTTACGTTTAGGTCTTAGGGTTAAGTCTTAGCGTTAAGTCTTATGGTTAAGTCTCAATGTTAAGTCTTAGGGTTCAGTCTTCTGGTTAGGTCATTATTTTAGGTCTTAGGGTTAGGTCTTAGTGTTAAGTCTTAATGTTGAGTCTTAGGGTCAAGTTTTAGGTTTAAGTCTTAAGGTTATATGTAGGGTTAAGTTTTAGGGCTAAGTCTTACAATTTAGTCTTAGGGTTAAGTCTTAAGGTTAAGTTTTATGGTTAAGTCTTTAGGTTAAGTTGTAGGGTTCAGTCTTACGGTTAAGTCATTAGGCTAGGTATTAGGGTTAGGTCTTAGGGATAGATTCAAAGGGTTGAGTCTTAAGGTTGAGTCTTAGGATTAAGACTTAGAGTTCAGTCTCTAGGGTTAGGTCTTTACGTTAGCTCTTAGGGTTAGGTATTAGGATTAAGTCTTAGGGTTAAGTCTTAGCTTAAGTCTTAAGTTTAGGTGTTAGGGTTAAGTCTTAAGATTTAGTCTTAGGGTTAAGTCTTTGGGATAAGTTTATAGAGTTCAGTCTTAGAGTTAAGTCTTAGGCATAGGCCTAATGGTTAAGTTTTAGGTTAATTCTTAAGGTTAATTCTTATGGTTAAGTCTTAGAACTGAGTCAGGATAAAGTCTTAGGGTTAAGTCTTAGATTTACGGCTTAAGGTTAAGTCTGAGGGCTAAGTCTTAGGGTTAGTTCTTAGGGTTAAGTCTTGGTGTTAAGTCTATAGGGTTAAGTCTTAGGGTTACGTCTTAAGGTTGAGTCTTTAGGGTTCAGTCTTATGGTTAATTCTTAAGGTTATGTATTAAGGTTATGTCTTCAGGTTAAGTCTTTAGGTTCGGTCTTAGGGTTAAGTCTTAGGTTTAAGTGTTAAGGTTTAGTGTTAAGGTTAAGTCTTAGGGTTAAGTCTTAGAGTTCAGTCTCTAGGGTTAGGTCTTTAGGTTAGCTCTTAGGGTTAGGTATTAGGATTATGTCTTAGGGTTAAGTCTTAGCTTAAGTCTTAAATTTAGGTCTCAGGGTTAGGTCTTAAGGTTGAGTTTTAATATTGAGTCTTAGGGCTAAGTATTATTACCAGGAACAGAGGTATATTACTGTAGGGTCTTGCAACTGGGTCTTCTGCAAGATCGATCGATCGATCGATATATAGTCAGACAGACATAAAAATTACGCAATAGCTGCCCTAAATGTTTCAGAGATTTATTTCCATCAGTTTAGGTCATTGAACTTCCTACAGTAGTTATCTATTTCCTCATGCTGCCAAGAACTCCATGGTGTTTGCCATCACTAGTACCAATTGCTCTTTTCCTTGTTTCTTTGGGTAACTTTGGAGTCTTTGCTGTGGAAACAGGCTAGTGTGATGAAATTTAGCACATAGGAATACTTCATGGTTTGCTGACTCTTCAGCAGGGGTTTCCTTCCTCCACTCCCTGCCCAGATCCACCCCTGTTCTCTTCATTCCTCTGTCCCTCTCCTGTCCCTCTCCTGTCACCACACCGCCCCATCTCACCCCCCTCTGCTGCTCAAAATATTAAGGGAACTAGATCTGTATTGAAAAAATTGGGGTTTCTCTTTCCTCTCCTGAGGATTTACCACCCAGAGCAGGCTCAGGTTCTGATCCTGCAAACTGCTCCCCAGTGCTTGGATGCTTGCTCTGGGAAACAAGGACAGCTGCTCAAATTCTTTTGCAGGCACAATCTTTGTTTAAATTCTAGTTGAAATGAAATGAAAAGCTGTCATCAGTCCCACCTGTGGCACAGAGAGACACCTGTGTTTCACGCACATGTCTGCACAGAAACACACGCAGAGGGAAAAAAGCCCAGAACTGCTTTGTGCAAGGAAGTACGTAAACTCTCCCTATCAGCATTGCTGCTTTGAGCAATTGAATCGTTCTACAGTTATCCGACAAGCCGACACGCTGCCCATCAAATCAGAACCAGAATGTATGCCATTTGCAAGATGGGGCAGCAATAAGCTTTCAACCACTTTCCAGCAAGATCAATTCAAGCAAGGCTGTGTATTCATGGATTTTCTCCTCTGCAAAGCCATGAAGAAAACATGAACAGCACTCCCCAAAGGCAAAGGAGCAAACTGAGGGAGAGCAGCTCATTGGCGCCTTTCAGAGCTTCAACAGTCTGGAGAAAAGGGAAAAACACCCATACAAAGGTAAAGAGCAGCCAAGATGCACTTTTATAAAATGTATATTGGGGCCTGTTCCACATCTCAGAATGACTTTCAATATTGCTTTGCATGGCTTTTAGACCAAGGCCTAAAGTGGAGTGATAGCTTCTGCTTGCCAGGGCATGAGAAGATCACTCAAACGAGTGACAAGGTAACAAGTAAACACCAAAGGCAATAGCGGAGCTTACCGCTTCCCTCCACTGGCGACCAGCTGTGCAGTAAACCAGCTTAACCAGCCTCCCTAAGGATGGCTCTAAAGTCACTGAAAAGGAAAAAAAGAAGGTAAGTTCTTAGCCTGGAATGTAAAGGCACCATCTTGGCTCCCAGGCAGGTGGCCCTGATGGCCCAGCAGGGTCATGTCCCCACGTTCCAGGAAAGATAAAAAAAGCGCAGGACATGTTTGTGGGGTGGGTTTGATGCATCCTTTCCGTTTGCTGAAAGCCTGAGGAAGGATGTATTCCACGGTAGGACCAGTGGCACTTTAGACCTGAGGTTAAAATAGTGCTGCACTTCAGTGACGCGCCCCAAGCTGCTTTCACCACCAAAGAGAAAAAGATTTGCTCTCTCCAGTATGGTGGGAATGATACCATAAAGTCGGTCAGGGAGAAAAACCCTCTAAGCCTTGCTTGCAAGTTTCAGAAGGCCGGCATTCTTTATGGCAGTGCTGGGAGCACGGGGGAATGTTTCCTCTGAGCGTGCTCACCCAGTTCCTCGAGGGTACGCACTACGGACAGCAGAGCACTTGCACACTCATAGCGCATTACACACGCATTTTCAGTCAGGCACGGGATGGGTTACAAGTTGCTTGCTTTAATGCAAACGAGCACACACCCTCAGACAGCACTGCTGAGGTTTTTTACTAGCTCCCCGTGCTCCCCAAGCGGGGCCTTGCCCTCTCTCGGGGGGCTATCTGAGTCAGAGGTCACGATCTCCCCCCACAACAATTACCTTTGTCCGAATTCCAACCAACATTCTGCGGATCGCAGCACTCTATCGGCTTGTCTCCTCCTGCGACCACAACGTCCTCACCCAGAGGCTCTTTCTGCATCACCGAAGAGAACGCAGATCTTTTCCCCATCCGTTCTTTGTTCCCCATCCCTCCCAAGGCTGACTCCCTGGATGAGAGGTCCCTTAATTCGTCACTTCTAACAGCTTTAGAGAGTCAGCTTGGCCTAACCTTTGTGCGCAGGTGTGTTTAACGTAGAGCTACACACCAAATCAGAGCGTGGCAACTGGGGAGCTCAGACATCTTGTCCCTTTGCCGAGCCAGCAGCTTCCCCTTAACAGAATCCCTGGACATAAATGTATATACAGTGGAATCTATACGGTGGCATCAAACGTCCCGCCAGACACCACATCCGTCCCTAAAATCCTTCCCCCCAAACAACCCTGAAAGACTTCCCTTGACACCCTCCTCCATCCTGGCTGTTCCTGAAATCATCCCCCACCTCCACCTCCCTGCCCTGGCCCTAAAACTTCTCCCCCAGACCCTGGTCCGGCCCTAAAGTCCCTCCCCCACCCTCGGTCCGTCCCTAAAGTCCTTCCCCCAACCCCAACACCTCCCCTCCCGTCCTTCCCTAAAGGCCTTCATCAACCTTGCCCATCCGTCCCTAAAACCCTTCCCCCAGGCTCCCCACTCTGTTCTCTAAATAACAGACACAGCCTCAACACCTCCCCCCCCGTGTATCAATACGCACCCCCCCACATACCCCCACCTCCCCCACTCCCCCACCCCACCTCCCCCCACACCCCACCCCCCATACACCCACTCCCACAAACGCACATCCTTGCCCCACCCTCACACACCCCGGTCCATCCCTAAACACCTTCATCCATTCCCACCCATCCGTCCCTAAACCCCTTCCCCCTGCCCCCTCCCCTGCCCCCGTCCCTCTGTCCCTGGCATGGCCCAACTGCCCAGCACCACCAGACCACTCTGGCCCAAACACCATAAGGCAATGGTTCCCACCTGACAATAGCAAGTCGAGGAACTTTTTTTTTTTTCCTAAATAGAGAGCGTTTTACTTCGTACGCTGCCGACTACGCCAAATTATGTTTTGCTGGCTGACTGGATACCCAGCAAAGCTGAACTCCACATCAAATATAATCAAATCTATCAAGTATATCAAATAATGGAATATATCAAATGCAGTTTCTTATATTGCAATAAAAGCAAATAGCATGCAATATGATAAAAGGAACCAGTAGCAGTTACTGTGAGCGATATGATAAAAGAGCAATAGGAGCGAAGCATCCATTTGTTATCCCAAAGTGTTAACGTGACTAAGGAAAGGAGACATCACCAATTCCCACCCCAACAACACCCAGGCCCACCCTTCGGCTGGGAGCCCCCTTGCAGCCAGTGCCAGGAGTCTCTCGGGAACTGGGAAATTCCCCTGCAGAAGGTACCAGGAAGGAATTCTCTCGCTGCTTCCCACCGTGCATGGTAGCCATGTGAGGCACAGCACAAGAGTTCTGCTCCCTGCTTTCTCTGGTGAGGAAATTGACACAGCACATTTACACCCATACAGAACCAAAAAACATGGCTTGGGAAAGTGCAGGGCTGCTCCCCTGGAGAGGGTTCCAGGAAGGAATTCTCTTGCTGCTTCTCACCCTGCCCTGGCAGCCGTGTCAGGCACAGCAGAAAAGTTCTGCTCCCTGCTTTCTGTGGTGAGAACATTGACCTCTTTTCCTTGGCAATAATGCATAGCCCAAAAAACTCACCTTGGCAAAGTGCAGCAGTGCTCCCCTGGAGAAGGTTCCAGGAACGAATTCTCTGGCTGCTTCTCACCCTGCCCTGGCAGCCATGTCAGGCACAGCACAAATGTTCTGCTCCCTGCTTTCTGTGGTGAGCAAAATTAACCCTTAAGTGTTGCAGTTGTTAAGAGCCCAAAAAAAGTCACTTTGGGAAAGTACAGCACTCCTCCCATAAAGAAGGTACCTGGAAAAAATTCTCTTGCTGTTCTCACCCTGCCCTGGCAGCCATGTCAGGCACAGCACTAAAGTTCTGCTCCCTGCTTTCTGTGGTGAGAAAATTGACCCATCATGGTTGCACTCATAGAAAGACAAAAAAACACACCTTGGGAAAGTGCAGCACTGCTCCCCTGAAAAAAGTGCCAGGAAGGAATTCTCTTGCTACTTCTCACCCTGCCCCAGCAGCCATGTGAGGCACAGAACAAAAGTTCTGCTCCCTGCTTCCTGTGGTGAGAAAATGGACCTCTCACATTTGCGGTCACGCAGAGCCAAAAAAACCCCTCACTGTGGGTAAGTGCAGCAGTGCTCCCCTGGAGAAGGTGCCAGGCAGGAACTCTCTTGCTGGTTCTCACTCTGTCCTTGCAGCCATGTGAGGCACAGCACAAATGTTCTGCTCCCTAGTACCTGTGTTCTGAAAATTAACCCCTCACATTTGCAATCGTATAGAGCCAAAAAAACCCCTCACCTTGACAAGTGCAGCACTGCTCCCCTGGAGAAGGTTCCAGGAAGAAACTCTCTTGCTGTTTCTCACCATGCCCTGGCCGCCATGTGAGGCACAGCACAAAAGTGCTGCTCCCTGCTTTCTAAAGTTGGCAAAATTGACCGTTTATAGTTCTACTCATGTAGAGACAGGACTTTCTTATTCAAAAGCAAACCCCAAAAAGCCACGTAGCCTTGGGAAACCCCTTGTCCTTCCGTGTGGCTGGTGACTTCCCATGGCTCTTCCGCAAGGCAGGAGAAACAACCATGAATTTGGAAGCCCACGTAAATTCAAGTACACTTAGTCCTCTGACAGTCACTACTTATGGGCCAGCAGTCCTCTCACCCCTCCACAGATCTGCCTCTTAGTCCTCTAGCAGTCATCCTCCATGGAGGGACCACAAGTCCTCCATACCTACCTACCAACTCACCAGAAATGAGTCAGACCACACCAGAAGTGACACTGCCTGACCTGCAGGAGATATATTAGACCAGTAACGATGGTTTCAAGACAGAAAAAACACCACCATCCACCAGCACAGCAGAAAAACAACCAGAAGAAACTTTGTACACAAACCAATGGCCCCCATCCAAACCCTGCAAAGGCCAAAAAGCTGAGAAAAGGCACTCTCCACAAAAAAAAACCCACACACACAGAACACAAGATCACACTACCATTACCCCAGGAACCCAGGTCAGCAAACCCACATTCTGTCCATAACAATAACATGCTTTAACACTTTACTCGCTTAACCAGTGGCATACCATAACCTTGTAATCCTGAGAGACATCCCTGCGCTGCTCCACACGTCACCAAAAGCAGGGGCTGAGGAAGGCTGCTTTGGGGCCCGTCGAGGGAACCAGCTCCCCTGGGCTGCTCTGCGGCCACCGGCTGCCGTTGCTGTCGCGCGGGTCTCAGTGCTGCTCTGCAGTCGGCCGTCACCTCCCCGCGGGACACTCTCCAGCCAGCACACGTCTGCACTGGCTCTCCCTGGGGACAAAGATCACAAGCGAGGGATGGGCTTGGCTTTGCCCCCAGTCCCAGGCTGCCACCAGAGAGACCTGCCACCCCCGCCCCAGCTGTGCGATGTGGGCACCACGTACAGCTGCAGATGTGGGTCAGGGCAGCTGTGGGCAGGGGGCAAGCCCCGTGGCGGTGCCCCCGGCACTGGCAGCAGGCAGAGCTGGGGAGAGCGAGGGGCAGCCCAGGGCAGCCGGCAGCCGGCGGCGGGGCCCGTCAGGGTGCAGCACCCTCAGCAATGCCCGGCTCCGTGCGCCTCGGCCCCAGGGGCTGCAGCGCAGGGCTGGCCCCAGCTGGGGCTGGGCTGGGAACAGGCAGGCAGGGCCCCTGGCAGCCCCGGCACGCACCTGCTCCCTGCATGGGGCAGCCTGGTCCTCTGCAATCGACCCCGTGGCATCCAGAGAAGAGCCCTGCCCTGGGCCTGAGCCATCGCTGCAGGCAGGAGGCCTTCCTCGGCGTCCGTCCCTCAAACCCCTCCCTCCGGCCCCCACGGTCCGTCCCTAAAACACTTCCCCTCGCCCCCAGCCCCTGCGAGCGGGGAATCCGCCTCCCCAGCTGTGAGCCCGGGCGGCGCAAGCCCCCCCAGGGCTCACCCTGCCATCCATGTGGTTCCTGGAAGAAACACCATCCCACCATGCCCGCAGGCAAACCGCTATCCCTATGGACACAATGGGGGCAGCCGGCACGGGGGGTTGGGGGTGGGGGGGGTGTCACTCTCGGGGCTATCCTAGTGAGCAACACTCAGAGAGGCCAAAAACTGGAGTGCAGGGTTGATGCCGGCATTACAGCCGGCTGCAAGCGAAAGGCACTCAATGGGCATGGGCGCTGCTGGGAGGGAAAGCGCCACGTCGGGACGGTCGGGAATCTCGGCTGGCTGGGAGGGAGCTCCATCGAGCGCTCAGAGTCGAGGCTTGAGATCCTTGCAGCCACGGAGGTTTTTGCACGGAGAGCTGCGCTAAGCAAGGCCCATTTATCACTTTGGCTGCAACACGAGGGTGCTGCACCCCTGCATGGTGCTTCCCCTGAGCCGACAGAGAACTTTCTCTCCTGGGCTTTGTTCCCTCTGGGACAGCGGCTGTGAGCGAGGCAGGGCTGTCAGATATGCACAGCTGGGGTCGAGGGGCTCAGAACGGATAAACCCCCCGGCCTGCGCCCGGCCCTGCCCCTCTCTTACAGCCGCCATGGCAGTTCCCCTGCAGCTGAATAGAACCATCAACGCTCTGTCTTCAGTGGGGTTTCTTGTACATAGAAAAAGGGGACAGCACAAAGCGTGAAGCAAAGCCAAGAAGGTGGCACCTGCTTTTAAAAAAGAATACATTCAGTACATCACAAAAAATTGCGGTGGAACTCACACTTCCAATTGGGTTAGGCAGGAGGAAAATGGATTTGGAAAGCAAATAAGAATCGCTCACTTCAAGCTATAAGGTGGCTACTAAACACAGACTCTCCCGTGCATGTCCTGCTCATTAGTTCCGTGCTTTGGAAGTGCCTGCGGTTTCCGTGAAGCACCCTCTCCGGGTTACTCTTCCAAAGGGGTTCCGGGGACATCTGCATAGGGAAGCTGCCTGAAGCAATCACCGTTTGTTATCCTGTCAGGTTTCAGCCAGGGCAGATAGCCTGTGCATGCAGGGACTACAAACTGCAGGCATCGCAACTTGTGGACCCCAAGAAAAAGGGGGTACACGATATGAATTTACGGTACAAGGCTGTCACTGAAGCAAGCCATGTGAAGTGGAATATAGTACTTCTAGCAACAGTGAAATAGTGTACATTAAAAGAGTATTCATCTATATACAAAAAAGTCACGAAAACTTATTTTCAGGACATTTCTCAAGATCTTGAGAAATAGACCTCTGTTTACTGGTAAGGGAAGAAGAAGTAAGAAACTAAAAAGTGTCCATCCCAATACACACACCACCACCACAAACACCACCACCCGCCCCCAAATTACCTCAGGTGAACCGCGGCCTTTTGAAAAAGGGCCAGCATCTAAAGCGTATGTAGTGACCTGGAACAACGTTGCTGCATATTTGGGATCCAGATGATACAGGGCAGCGTGAGGATTGCTAACATGGACAGAACAGCGGGACTTACTTTGCCTCTTTATCTCGGTAGCTAGGCAAATAGCTAAGGATCGAGGCTCTTGTGGCGAGGTGTCTGCTTACCCTTGAGCAAACAGTACTTCAGTAAGTGCAAAACCAAACCTGCAACATTGGGAACGGCAGTTTCCTGCTGACACGCAATTTTTTCCAAAAGGCAGGTGTCTGCTTCCTATCCGGGGCCATCTTTGTGCACGCTAAAAATAGTTCATGCACTTAGTGCAGTGTTCAGAGTTTTGAGGGATGGACAGCAGTGTCTGGATACACCTGGGCTTCTTGACCTTCCTGAATTTTTTCAGCGGTTGATCTCGAAAAGCTTTTCTTCTCTCCTTTTCTCTTCTGGTGTGCTTTCAGCCTCTTCTCCAGAGACCTGTTTTCCCTTTCTGTTTCTTTGCTTTTCATTTTCCTGAAACGAAAGACCCTGCAAACCTTGATATTGCACAGTGTTATTAGAGAGGTAAAACCACGATCAACTGGAATCAGTTCTCATTTTAAACAAAGGGAGCTCATTTTACCTTCTTTCCTCTGAAAGGCTCATCAGCTGTTCCGGGTCTACCGAGGAGTCTGCTGTGCTCTCGGGGGTGGTTGGAGGCAAAGGTACAAGTGCCCGAACCGGAAAGGTTGAAGTTGACAGGTGGCAAGACACCTGGAGTAGTAAGCTACCGTTTTCCAAATTGCTACCTTAGCTCCTCAAATAAGATCCCTTTGGTTGCTTTGCATTATCCATATTTTGCACGGTCGCAAGATAGGCTTCAGGAGCTCTGATGAATTGGGACGATGGGCTGCCCCTTCTTGCGGGCTGGGGCACCACAAACTGGAGGGGCCTTGGAGGGTAGGACAGACCCTTGCCAGCTTCGTTCTGCTGGGCTTTCTTCTGCCTTCCTGGGACACGGTTCTGCCGTTATCCCTTGGGCAGCATTATCCCATTCTGGGGCGTGAGCCTTTTATTTTTAAATCTGCGATTTTGTATTTGACTTCTTGTAGGTATTTAGATTGATTAAGCACATTCCCAATGCATCTGAGAAACAACCTTTCTGTTTTTTCTTCTCTATCATTAGAGGGTGGGAAAAGTCAAACAGACAGATCTAATGACAGGAGGAGGCACAGCAGCTGCTTGGACCTATCAGAAACTACTGTCATACATGAGAAACGTGTCAGTGTTTCTTGGCCTGACATCCCTCTACTATTTCTGATTTCACCACCATACCTGCCCCTGCTTCTTTGTAGAGGATGAACAGAGAGGGTGCTGTGTGCAAGAAGTCTTTTGCCTGGGGCTCTGCGTTTGCTTCACCTGCACGGCTCCTTTGATCTTCCAAACGCACCCATGGAACACAAAAGCACGTGCAGCAAAGTGACCTCGTGGAAGTGGACAACACCTAAACCAAAATCCACCAGCAGCACAATAAGGAATTGGACCAGAAGCCCCAGATTTTGAAAACCCTCAGCCCCTCCTCATACCTGTGCACCTGTCCACAGGTGCTGGCACCTCCTCGGCTGATGGAGGGGAGGGGCCGGCCACCTCCTCCCCAAAGATGTCCCCGCAGTTTTCAATCACAAACTGCACCAGCACGTTCCCCTGCACACATCAAAGCCTTGGCCTCAGCCTACGAGTTTTCTCCCTTTGAGCCTCCCAGTTCTCCCTGCCATCCCCCTGGGGAGGGAGGGAGGGAGGGAGCGAGCAGCTGTGTGTTGCACAGCTGGCGGCCCCGCTTGAACCACAGCAGCCTATGAGCAACAGTTAGCTGGTTGATGGTGAGAGTGCTCATCCTTCGTCCTCCATCAGGGTGCGGGCATCTCCCGTATCACACTGGGACGCACAAAAGCCTCAGCAGTCCGGCTGCTGTTGGAGCTGCTGGAAAAGCTTTTTGGGCGAGCCGACGTATTTGTAGTGGCCAGCGTGGCAGTTTGCTTTATACCGTTGCCCTGAGCGTGGGCATCTGGAGAAACTGCCCATCAGTCAGTGTGCAGGGATGACGGCCGCAGGGGACAGCGAGCTGCAGGTGATGGTCAGCGGCGGCACCGTGTCTGCCTGTGTGTTGTCCCGGCTCTGAGCTAATGGCGCTGCTCCCCAGTGGAGCATCCATCGAGCCTGAGCACAGGCTGTGTCTTAGCCAGAATCCGAGCAGGAGCTGAGGGGACAGTGACACCTCCAGAGGTGCCATCCGGCCCCCACCTCCCTGTGTGACTGTGCTGTGAGTCATAAAGCTCAGCCGTGATGCCCACTGGCAAGGAGTCTGGGCCAAGGGATGATCCCAAAGTCCTCCCCTAGGACGCACCACCAAACAATATCTGCTCAGTCCCCAATTATCACATGGCAGACGTAGTCAGAAGAGAGGAAAGATCATTTTATTGAGGACAGCAGCTGCGGGCTGGGGGGGGTGGCGGCTACCCAGGAGCCCCAGGGCTTCAGGCAGGAAAACAGCACCTGCAACAATAACAGCCAGGAAGCACTGCTAAAGCCACAAAGCCAGGACGAGGCGTGACTTGGTTGCCCTTGCTTTGGGGAACGCTTTACAAAGTGCCTTGCCTCAGCACTCCCGCCCAAAGGACTGGTTCTCTTCATTTACTCCAGCATCCTGAGCAGACAATAAAAGCCTTACACAAGCAGCCTGCCACAGCAAGAAAGGATCTTCCTGACTTGCCGTTCGGTTCTCAAATGTTACGTTACTGCCTGTGGAACAGGGTTTAATAGGCTGTATTCCCAAGGCCTCTGACTCCCCTTTACTGACCTGGGGCCCCGCGTTCGTGCTTGTCCCAAATGATATTCGTTCTAGTGTTTGGTCCACAGTTCCCCGTTCTAATATCTAATAGTGCATTCCACCACTTCATACATCGACTTTTCAATCGCTTCGTCTGTCTCTGGCCGGCCCCCTCGCGGGGAACACGGAAACGCAGATCGGGACCCCCCACTCACTTCACAGTTGAACTGTGTCTCTCACACACATCACACTTGCCGGGCAGCCCTCAGCCACACAGGCAGCATGTTACATACAACTCTAGGAATGCTGACAGTTTGCGTTAGCACACAAAGTACGTGTTTCAATGAACAATTGCCAAAAACCGAGTTCTAATTTTTTCTGGCCCTAAGCAGGGCCCTAAGCAGGGGCCCCTCTGCTCTGTTGCCCCTTCTTCCCCCAGTTTCTTACTGGAACTAGTAACTCCAGCTCATCAGTTCCTTCACCATGGCTTCAATCTGTTCCTGAGCCACATGCACATCTTCTGTAGGCCCTTCCAAAGTGATGTTATCCTCTCCTCCAGTGAATTTGATGCGAACCTTGAGGTGAAAGACAATGAATCTCTTAAGAATTTGCCAAGATCCAAGCCAGGCCAATGCTCTTGGTCAGGCCTACACCATCGATCCCTGCCACTAAGAGATGCGCCTCTTCCCAAAAAGCCCAAACAAAATCCCCACAATTTCCCAAGTCAGTAACTTAACAATGTCAGCCATATGGCAGTGCCTAGAGCCCAAGGCTCTGGTGCTGTCCCGGTTTCTGCAAGGGCTTTGGAGAAGTTTACTCATCTAGCCTTTATCTAGATACCGTCTAACTCACCAGGGAGAAGCCTTGCTGCACTCGCCATTTCCAGGTATCCTGCTACATCAGTTCTCAAAACAGCACCACATAAAGCTTCCTTGGAAGGGCTCAACCCATGACAATAACATAGGATGAGCAGTGTTTGCAGCAGTAAAAGAGAGGGTTCCCTTGAACAGCAAAGATCTGTGTCATTTCCCCCTGGGTTTACCCACGCTAGAATACACCTCTCTCTCCCGTGACGAGTGATCTGGACTAAACCTTTTTCTACGCCGGGGGTGCTAAGCTAACCAGCTCATCCATACCTTTGGCACCTGCTGAGTTATTTTGGCCAGGTTCTGTCCTTTCTTTCCAATAATGAAACGATGAAGCCAAGAGGGGGCAGAGACCGAGGAGACGGTAAAACTGTTGGCCTGAGAGACAGAAAAACAGAGAAGCTGTTTGATGGACAAACTGGAAGAGGCCTTCACAACAATTCAGTTCCAATTCCCATGCTGCACCTCCGGTATTGACTTCTAAGCTGCACCTCTAATGGCCCAAGAGAGAGCACCCCCGCTACAGCCGTCAGTGCTCACAAATGTATCTTCATGGGACCTTCAAAGGAGGCCTAGCCCATCTTGTCAGTACCTTTGCATAGACTTCAGTCAATGCTTGCCCCAGTTTTTCAGGCTCGCCTCGCAGTATCAGCGTCTCCGAGCTACTGTCAATGGGTGGGATCTCGACAGAGACTCCAGTCTTCTCCAAGATCTCCTGCAGGGAATTCCCCTTGGGGCCGATGACATACTTGTGCTGGGACTTCTTCACCTCCACTGCAATAGTAGTAGTCTTCTTTTTCTGTAGGGGCAGAGACACTGAGGCGTCAATCACAAGGGGGCGGGGAAGGACAAGAGCGACAGGAAGAGGCACAAGATGCAGTCAGACTCTGCGCCCAGCAAAGAGCAAAGCCAAGCTGAGCACAGTGGCTCGGCAGTACCCTAGCACCCCTTGGGCCCCTGCCTACAGAAAGCCTTGTGCTCAAAAATTCACAGGGGAAGTACATACAAAACTAGCATGCTGTGTCAAGCTCCCTGGGACACGGCATGGAAGAGACCACACGCACACACAGGCATGTCGTTGTCGTCCCCCCCCGTCCCCCCGTTGGACAACAGGGTTCAACTCCCAGCCGTCTCCCAGGCAGTGCCGTGATGCAACACTGTGCAGGCTATAAGCCGATTGTTGAAATCCAGACCGGTACAAATACAGACCTAACCACGAGGACAAACAGCCCAGCAACCCACAACAAGGATATTCACAGCAGCGTTGGCTGTGGGAAATAAACTGGAGTGACATTCGCTCTTCAGCAACTTCTACTTAGGTAGCAACTTTGATACTGTCAGCTGGCCACCACTGCAGACTTCACACTTCTTTCCTTCCTTAGTAGCACCGGTGTGAACAAGAGCCAGGGGAGCTCTTGGTGGCCTGCTAAGTCCCATGATACAGAAAAGCGAGAAATCTGTCACCTCCCGGATAGTATCAGCCCAGCTCCCACTCTGCCGAGTGAGGAAACGGTAGGATTCGGGGTCATGTACTGCAAGGGCTGCTGAGCCAGATGCAACGGAGGGATGCACAAAAGTAGAACAAGAAGGGAAGAGTGCCTAGGAGCAGGTGCCAGGGGAAGGTGGGAAGCTTTATGGACCATCCGTACCTTCTCCTCATAGATCTTCTTAACTCGAGCCACAGCCTGGGCTAGTTGCTCCTTTTCTCCGGTGAAGACTATCTCGGTCTTGTTGACACTGGGTGGAGGAATGTGGATGCGCGTCCCTGTGTCCTGCATGAGCTCCCTCACCAGCTTGTTGTAGGGGCCAGCAATGAAAGGGTGGTACACTTTCTCCACGTCCAGCCGCTCCACGGCACGCTTATCCTGGAAGAGCCCACAACAGACCTTGGTGGGAACTGCCCTCTATATTACAGTCTCTGCCAGGCACAGCTAAGTTCCCAGGGGTGTCCTGCCTGACACTCTGGCCCAAGCAACCTTCTCAGTTGGCGGGCTTGTAGATCTCCACCTCTTTCAATCTACAAATACGGTTGCTGCTGCTGCTCCTTGTTTACGATATTCACCCCTGTGATCTCCTGCCTTATCTCAGCTGGCACCTAAGACGCGTCGCTTCAACTATCAAATGCTTGTTTTGGCTTCAGAGATGGACAAAACGCAGCACAAGAAGTTTCAGGACCTGGCAGCGGTGCTCACACAGCCAGCGAGTGGCACAGCATACGTCTCCGTTCAGACTGTTAGCCACTGACTGTAGCCACGGTGGCTGCAAACTCCGACTACACCACGGGGAAGCAAAATGGCTGAGCAGCCAATGCCATGAGAGAGATCACAGTACTGAGGTACCTGCTCAGCGGAGATAAGCAGGATCTCGTGCCGGGCCTTCTCAATCCCTTCTTTAGTGCCGCTGATCTTGATCTGGTTGCTGGGGTCATCTGGGCGGGGGACCTGCATTTTGGTTGCAGTTTTGAGCTTCAGGTCCTGCAGCTTCTCACCCTTCTTTCCAATGACAAAGCGGTGGTGCTCCTTGGGGATGGCAACTGTTGCTGAAGCCTGCAGCAGAAGAACCAAGCATCTGTGAGAAGCCTTGCCTGCACTGGCAGATCCACAGGAACAGAGCCAGGGACAGCAAGGTAGACGCTGCTCAGTGGTACTGCTCCTCAGAGCAAACACAACGCCTTCCCAGCACACTCTGTCTGAGGGCTGACACTGTACCAGTTGATCTACAGCGCCTCCGTGCCAGGAGTATAGACCCCACCGTTCCCTCAAAACCCTTCTGTTTGCACAGGAGCGGTACCCTGAATTAGCAAAGGCCTTCCGACACAGACGAGGAGGTGCCTCTCCTCCAGTGTAAGACACCAGACAACAACTGAGATGACAGCGCACAGCTGGAGTTTATCTGAACTCTGACACCTGCTGCCAAGGCTACAGAGAACAAGACATACAGTATGACTCCTAGGAAAGAGAAATTCAACACCAGAAACCTACTGCAGGAGGCAGGCAGCTAGCAGATGCTCACCGCTACTTAAGTGCTAAGGTGTCTTCAAGTGTAGCACGTGCTGCTCCTGGGACTGCTTCTAGAAGGCCCCACATGCAAAAGGGGTCCTTCTCAATCTACCATTAAAGGGCTGGTCTATACAAGGGCTTCGTACTTCTTCCCTTCTCACTGAGTTTGTACAGGTCTGGTAGCTGATGACTGCTATCGTGCTCCTGGTCCCTGGGATTAGGTAACCACTAACAGCAATCAGACAATGAACATTCAAGCTATAATGGAAAAATAAAAGATGAAGAAAAGATCACTCGGTGTGACTTTTCAGCTCTGTGTTCCTGTCCTGAAGCCAGCCAAGCCTAAGAGAAGCTGGAATACAGACACACCTTCCAGACCTGGGGCCAGGGCAGTAGGAGGTATATTTGAGAACAGTGGCTCACGGATCTGTGGCGGCACGACCTGAACTGATTTTTCAGATGCACATTGTGGATGTAGGGTTTCGTTCCTTTCTCTTTCCTCTGGCAGGGTATGACACAGGGGCTGAACAGCACTAAGCAGACATGGTATTAACATCGCATTACCTACCTTTGGCATTATACTTTAAAACACACTGCAACACCTGGCTGCGATACATCCTAACAAGAGCTACCACCTTGACTATGAGCTCGAGAACCTTAAGGTAAGAGATCAAAACCTAGAGGACTGAAGCAACCGAAACAACAGGGTTGTGGCTCCTTACCAGTGTGCCTTGAGCTACACAAGGCAGAACCCTGACCCGAAGCTTTTGGCTTTTGGCAGGACTTCCTTTTCTCTACTTTTCTTTCTCCCAGCCTTCCACGTTCTCCTCTGAAGGGCTTCAGGAAAAGCACAGTCCCGTTCTCACACACTACTAGCTTTGCCCTCCTACTCCTCCTACACACTACTACTCCTGCACCCCCTCCAGCACCAGCACCTCAGCACAAAGTCACTGGTTGCAACTCAAATGTTCCGGAGATCGCAGACTCCACGCTTCATGCAACACCACGGCCTGTAATTACCTTGGAACCCTATTTTAAGCCTCATTCCCATTCCAAATTGTCAATTGGGTGCTTTGAAAACGTATGGCAAAGCTGAATTAGTCATGTAACAACACACCTCTTTGGCTTACAAGCACATGGGCCCAAGGGTCTCAAAGCATTTGCGAGTCTTGGGGAAGAGCAAAGATGAAGGCAGAAACAGTTAGATGCCCTCACCTGAGTCTGCAGTCGAGCGACAATCTGCTTCCGAGCCTTCGTGACTGCTTCCGGCTTGCCAGAGACCACGATCGAAAGGCCCTGGTCCTTTGCGAGAGACAGCTCCAGGTGAGCTCCCGTCTTCTGCATGATGTCAAGGCAGATCTTGGCCTGCTTGCTTTCTCCCAACTGATCCATGTCCTTGTACTTCCTCTCCTCCAGTGGCACATGGAACACCTGCTCAGCCACGGGACAGACACAAGCAGGGCACAGCAAGTTGTCAGTGTGCTTTTGATTGTCAGTGCCTCCCTCTGCAATCCTCCCTTCAGGCCTGTTCCAGCTGAGTGTGCAACAGGGATGCAGAGCTTTGTCTGGGCAGTTTTCAACACATCCCTCCCCCTCCAGAGCCGTCCTAGCATTCAGCCGCAGTCTTCCTTGTGCCCCAGGGCAAAGGACAGCAAAGAGGCAGTTACTCTGGCACACTAAGGGATCTCATACTCCAGGGAAAGCTTCGCTTCACCTACTTTTTGGAGGGATGAAAAGGAGGGAGATAAGACACCCACTCCCACCAACCTGAGTGATGACAGAAGCCTTTATTGGCCGGATTTTGCTCCAGGGCCCAGCAGGTTCCCGGGCAGCTTCCAAACATGGTGCTTTCTCAGGGAGCGCAGGGAAGGCTTCCTCGTAGGTGGGAGGATCCTTCTCTTCTTCCGAGTTTAAAGCTGTTACTGGGGTGAAGCAAACAAGGCCAATGAGATGCTGTCCCCACAGAAACGTCCCCATTCATAGGCAGTGCAACTCTATTGAGGCATCATCAAAGAGGGGCAACAAAGGACTTGTGCACTACTGTTCACCCTGCTACAGTTATGCTTGTGGAGAGCAGCCGAGTCTGGAGCTCAGCTGAGCTCAGCACAGCACAGACTGCAGTAGGTGCCGCTATGGATGCAGGAAGCAACCGTGCAAGTGAATGGTGGCAGCAAACACAGCACATTATCGCCAGCTTTGTTGAGAGGAGCTTCATCAGGGGACAACAGGCCAAGCAGAAAGAAATCAAAGGGACACAGCAAGGCTGTAGGTCAGAAGGGGACAAGACAGACACATGCCCAGGAAGAAGGCAGGGAGAAGCAGAAGCACTCTAGTTGGGGCAGAGTCCAGGGAAAGCCTGTAGCTTATGTTCGACTCAGCTGGGCACTGGTCTGTGCCAAGCGGGCCAGCTCGCAGCTGGAGAATGGGTGCCGAGACCCATCAGTGAGTCAGCCAATACGGTTATACTGACTTTCCCCAGCACCTGGCTGAGCAGAGGAGGAAGTGACAATCCAGCACACTGATCCCACAAGGCTCTCTTGCAGCCCAATGACCCCTGCTTGCACATGCCCTGCCCCACGGCTGACAGCGTTGCTAGCCAGAGCTCTGTGAAGATCTGAGGCTTGCCTCCGCCTGGCCCGGCACTGTGCAGCACCACCGATGTGCTCCTGTTGGTGGAAAGCCAGAGTCTGGCAGGCCGCCAGCCTAGGAATGGCGAACGCCGTGCCTGGACACTTAGGGGGAGCCGGAGGCATGGAGCGAGCTTGGCTAACAGCAAGGAACCTTGCCTGCGCAGTCTCCATTTAGAGGCACATCACAGGAACTCAGCTGTGTCTTCTCACCTTTCACCTGCTGCTGCGTCAAGCCACTGCGGTGTTTGGCAAAGCTCTCCTGGCTCAAAACTGCCACCGAGCTCATCGTCGACTTCCCACGCACACACACAATCCGGGTATGCCACTGGAAGAGACAGAGGAGGCAACACTATTACCAGCACCACTCAAGATGCACACAAGTCACTCCAGGAAGGCAAATGACGTGTTTCCTGAGCACTTTTCCAGCCAGCCTCTTGAGAAGCGCCTACAGGGCCAGTCTGCTGCCCTGTTCTCTTGCTGAACCACACAGAAACTGAGGGGGGATTTTTCCTGATAGCACAGTGGGCATCAAAACCAGAGCTCCTCGTTAGGAAGGCAGAGGATGTGCAACCTAAGAAGCCTCTTGGAAAGGGGGACACCCCAAGTTGGCTTTACCTCTAGTAGGCCCGCAGCTAAGCCTGTGCTGGGCACGAGGCCGAGGGGCCTGCCGCCATCGTGGTCAAGAAGAGATGTGTGTGACCTCCCAACATACGGGTGGTCCCTCCCTGTGTGCCCTTTGTCAGCCGGTTGCCAGGGGAACAGCCCGACTCGTTCCCATAGCAACCGACCAAAGGGCGCATGGGGGCGGGGCCACCCCTGTGTTGGCAGGTCACGCACTTCTCTCTTCTTCACCAGGATGGTGCCCCGGGACCGGCTTTACCTCTCGTAGGCCTGCAGCGAAGCCTGTGCTGGGCACGAGGCCGAGGGGCCGCCTCTTCCCGCCAGCTGTGCGCGCGTGGCAGCTGCGGTCGGGGTCGCTGGCTGCGCGAGGCACGGGGCGCAGGTGAGGAGACGCGGCGGGAGGGGGGCGGCCAGCGGCGCTGCCCTCCCTCGGCGGGGCTCGGGGGTCTGCCTGCGCGGCGCCCGTCTGGAGGGGCGGTGCAGGACAGCCCCTTCCCCGGCTCTCCGGGAACTCTCCAGGAAGCCCCTCTGGGGTGCTGAGCAGGTGCTGGTGAGGAGGAAGCAGTCGAGGGGAGCTGCGGGGTGGGGCACACACACACCCCCACCACCCCCCCCATACCCACAAACACCCCCACACCCCGGTCCATCCCTAAAATCCTTCATCTATTCCCACCCGTCCGTCCCTAAACCCCTTCCCCCCGCCCCCTCCCCTGCCCCCGTCCCTCTGTCCCTGGCATGGCCCAACTGCCCAGCACCACCAGACCACTCTGGCCCAAACACCATAAGGCCATGGTTCCCACCTGACAATAGCAAGTCGAGGAACATTTTTTTTTTTCCTAAATAGAGAGATTTTTACTTCGTACGCTGCCGACTATGCCGAATTTTGTTTTGCTGGCTGACTGGATACACAGCAAAGCTGAACTCCCCATCAAATATAATCAAATCTATCAAGTATATCAAATAATGGAATATATCAAATGCAGTTTCTTATATTGCAATAAAAGAAAATAGCATGCCATATGATAAAAGGAACCAGTGGCAGTTACTGTGAGCAATATGATAAAAGAGCAATAGGAGCGAAGCACCAAATTGTCACTGCAAAGCCTTAACGAGACTAAGGAAAGGAGACATCACCAATTCCAACCCCAGCATCACACAGGACCACCCTTTGTCTGGGAGCGCCCTTGCAGCCGGCACCAGCAGTCTCTCGGGAACTGGGAAATTCCCCTGGAGAAGGTGCCAGAAAGGAATCCTCTTGCTGCTTCTCAACCTGCCCTGGCAGACATATGACGCACATCATAAAAGTTCTGCTCCCTGCTTTCTGTGGTGAAAAATTGACCAAAACCTTTTGCACTCATGCAGAGCCAAAAAAAAACATTTTGGGAAAGGGCAGCATGGCTCCCCTGGAGAAGGTTCCAGGAAGGAATTCTCTTGCTGCTTCTCACCCTGCCCTGGTAGCCCTGTCAGGCACTGAGCAAAAGTTCTTCTCCCTGCTTTGTGTGGTGAGAAAATTGACCTCTTTTCATTGGCAATCATGCACAGCCCAAAAAAACTCACCTTGACAAAGTGCATCAGTGCTCCCCTGGAGAAGGTGACAGGCAGGAATTCTCTGGCTGTTTCTCACCCTGACCTGGAAGCCATGTGATGAGGCACAGAGCAAAAGTTCTGCTCCCTGCTTCCTGTGGTGAGAAAATTGACCAAAAACTTGTGCACTCATGCAGAACCAGAGCTCACCTTGTGAAAGTGCAGCACTGTTCCCCTGGAGAAGGTGACAGGAAGGAATCATCTTGCTGGTTCTCACTCTGTCCTTACAGCCATGTGAGGCACATCAGAAAAGTGCAGCTCCCTGCTCTCTAAAGTCAGCAAAATTGACCGTTCACAGTTGCGCTCATGTAGAGACAAGACTTTCTTACTCAAAAGCAAACCCCAAAAAGCCACGTAGCCTTGGGAAATCCTTTATCCTTCCGTGTGGCTGGTGACTTCCCATGGCTCTTCCGCAAGGCAGGAGAAACAACCATGAATTTGGAAGCCCACGTAAATTCAAGTACACTTAGTCCTCTGACAGTCACTACTTATGGGCCAGCAGTCCTCTCACCCCTCCACAGATCTGCCTCTTAGTCCTCTAGCAGTCATCCTCCATGGAGGGACCACAAGTCCTCCATACCTACCTACCAACTCACCAGAAATGAGTCAGACCACGCCAGAAGTGACACTGCCTGACCTGCAGGAGATATATTAGACCAGTAACGATGGTTTCAAGACAGAAAAAACACCACCATCCAACAGTACAGCAGAAAAACAACCAGAAGAAACAACGTACACAAACCAAAGGCACCCATCCAAACCCCACAAAGGCAATAGAGGTGAAAAAAGGCACTCTCCACAAAGAAACCCACCACACAGTTCACAAGATAAGATAAAAATGCCATAACCCCAGGAACGCAGGGCCAACAAACCCAGATTCTGCCCATAACAGTAACACACTTTGACACTAACTCGCCTGACCTCTGGCATACCGTAACCTTGTTGCCCCCAAACCGCAGCACATTGTAGCCCTAAGGCAACACTAGATGGAACACAAAGTCCCTTGAGATCTCTGCCAAGGCCTTCAGGTGGTCCCTGACCTCAGGCATCACAACCTTGAAGTGGGAGCCAGACGGAGGCACCAGGACATCATCGGCACCCATCTTCACAGCCTGAAACAGTGCCTGGGATAAACGCTCCTGGGGACAGAGGCTGAGGCACTCGGAGGCTTTGAGCCGGCCAGCCACCATCACAGGGCTTCAGCTCATCATTTCTGTGTCAGAGCCACCAGGCAGGTGGCCCCATCCTCCCTGAGAGACCGCTCAGGGCACCTGTACCCAGCTCCAGGGGGCTGGACACACAGCCTCGGATCCATGGGGGGAGGGGTGCTTTAATCCTGGGAGCAGGATTTCTGACAGTGCCCCTGGGGAGGAAAGCCTCCTCAGGCCCGGAAGCCTGAGAGACATCCCTGCGCTGCTCCACACGTCACCAAAAGCAGGGGCTGAGGAAGGCTGCTTTGGGGCCCGTCGAGGGAACCAGCTCCCCTGGGCTGCTCTGCAGCCACCGGCTGCCGTTGCTGTCGCGCGGGTCTCAGTGCTGCTCTGCAGTCGGCCGTCACCTCCCCGCGGGACACTCTCCAGCCAGCACACGTCTGCACTGGCTCTCCCTGGGGACAAAGATCACAAGCGAGGGATGGGCTTGGCTTTGCCCCCAGTCCCAGGCTGCCACCAGAGAGACCTGCCACCCCCGCCCCAGCTGTGCGATGTGGGCACCACGTACAGCTGCAGATGTGGGTCAGGGCAGCTGTGGGCAGGGGGCAAGCCCCGTGGCGGTGCCCCCGGCGCTGGCAGCAGGCAGAGCTGGGGAGAGCGAGGGGCAGCCCAGGGCAGCCGGCAGCCGGCGGCGGGGCCCGTCAGGGTGCAGCACCCTCAGCAATGCCCGGCTCCGTGCGCCTCGGCCCCAGGGCTGCAGCGCAGGGCTGGCCCCAGCTGGGGCTGGGCTGGGAACAGGCAGGCAGGGCCCCTGGCAGCCCCGGCACGCACCTGCTCCCTGCATGGGGCAGCCTGCTCCTCTGCAATCGACCCCGTGGCATCCAGAGAAGAGCCCTGCCCTGGGCCTGAGCCATCGCTGCAGGCAGGAGGCCTTCCTCGGCGTCCGTCCCTCAAACCCCTCCCTCCGGCCCCCACGGTCCGTCCCTAAAACACTTCCCCTCGCCCCCAGCCCCTGTGAGCGGGGAATCCGCCTCCCCAGCTGTGAGCCCGGGCGGCGCAAGCCCCCCCAGGGCTCACCCTGCCATCCATGTGGTTCCTGGAAGAAACACCATCCCACCATGCCCGCAGGCAAACCGCTATCCCTATGGACACAATGGGGGCAGCCGGCACGGGGGTTGGGGGTGGGGGGGTGTCACTCTCGGGGCTATCCTAGTGAGCAACACTCAGAGAGGCCAAAAACTGGAGTGCAGGGTTGATGCCGGCATTACAGCCGGCTGCAAGCGAAAGGCACTCAATGGGCATGGGCGCTGCTGGGAGGGAAAGCGCCACGTCGGGACGGTCGGGAATCTCGGCTGGCTGGGAGGGAGCTCCATCGAGCGCTCAGAGTCGAGGCTTGAGATCCTTGCAGCCACGGAGGTTTTTGCACGGAGAGCTGCGCTAAGCAAGGCCCGTTTATCACTTTGGCTGCAACACGAGGGTGCTGCACCCCTGCATGGTGCTTCCCCTGAGCCGACAGAGAACTTTCTCTCCTGGGCTTTGTTCCCTCTGGGACAGCGGCTGTGAGCGAGGCAGGGCTGTCAGATATGCACAGCTGGGGTCGAGGGGCTCAGAACGGATAAACCCCCCGGCCTGCGCCCGGCCCTGCCCCTCTCTTACAGCCGCCATGGCAGTTCCCCTGCAGCTGAATAGAACCATCAACGCTCTGTCTTCAGTGGGGTTTCTTGTACATAGAAAAAGGGGACAGCACAAAGCGTGAAGCAAAGCCAAGAAGGTGGCACCTGCTTTTAAAAAAGAATACATTCAGTACATCACAAAAAATTGCGGTGGAACTCACACTTCCAATTGGGTTAGGCAGGAGGAAAATGGATTTGGAAAGCAAATAAGAATCGCTCACTTCAAGCTATAAGGTGGCTACTAAACACAGACTCTCCCGTGCATGTCCTGCTCATTAGTTCCGTGCTTTGGAAGTGCCTGCGGTTTCCGTGAAGCACCCTCTCCGGGTTACTCTTCCAAAGGGGTTCCGGGGACATCTGCATAGGGAAGCTGCCTGAAGCAATCACCGTTTGTTATCCTGTCAGGTTTCAGCCAGGGCAGATAGCCTGTGCATGCAGGGACTACAAACTGCAGGCATCGCAACTTGTGGACCCCAAGAAAAAGGGGGTACACGATATGAATTTACGGTACAAGGCTGTCACTGAAGCAAGCCATGTGAAGTGGAATATAGTACTTCTAGCAACAGTGAAATAGTGTACATTAAAAGAGTATTCATCTATATACAAAAAAGTCACGAAAACTTATTTTCAGGACATTTCTCAAGATCTTGAGAAATAGACCTCTGTTTACTGGTAAGGGAAGAAGAAGTAAGAAACTAAAAAGTGTCCATCCCAATACACACACCACCACCACAAACACCACCACCCGCCCCCAAATTACCTCAGGTGAACCGCGGCCTTTTGAAAAAGGGCCAGCATCTAAAGCGTATGTAGTGACCTGGAACAACGTTGCTGCATATTTGGGATCCAGATGATACAGGGCAGCGTGAGGATTGCTAACATGGACAGAACAGCGGGACTTACTTTGCCTCTTTATCTCGGTAGCTAGGCAAATAGCTAAGGATCGAGGCTCTTGTGGCGAGGTGTCTGCTTACCCTTGAGCAAACAGTACTTCAGTAAGTGCAAAACCAAACCTGCAACATTGGGAACGGCAGTTTCCTGCTGACACGCAATTTTTTCCAAAAGGCAGGTGTCTGCTTCCTATCCGGGGCCATCTTTGTGCACGCTAAAAATAGTTCATGCACTTAGTGCAGTGTTCAGAGTTTTGAGGGATGGACAGCAGTGTCTGGATACACCTGGGCTTCTTGACCTTCCTGAATTTTTTCAGCGGTTGATCTCGAAAAGCTTTTCTTCTCTCCTTTTCTCTTCTGGTGTGCTTTCAGCCTCTTCTCCAGAGACCTGTTTTCCCTTTCTGTTTCTTTGCTTTTCATTTTCCTGAAACGAAAGACCCTGCAAACCTTGATATTGCACAGTGTTATTAGAGAGGTAAAACCACGATCAACTGGAATCAGTTCTCATTTTAAACAAAGGGAGCTCATTTTACCTTCTTTCCTCTGAAAGGCTCATCAGCTGTTCCGGGTCTACCGAGGAGTCTGCTGTGCTCTCGGGGGTGGTTGGAGGCAAAGGTACAAGTGCCCGAACCGGAAAGGTTGAAGTTGACAGGTGGCAAGACACCTGGAGTAGTAAGCTACCGTTTTCCAAATTGCTACCTTAGCTCCTCAAATAAGATCCCTTTGGTTGCTTTGCATTATCCATATTTTGCACGGTCGCAAGATAGGCTTCAGGAGCTCTGATGAATTGGGACGATGGGCTGCCCCTTCTTGCGGGCTGGGGCACCACAAACTGGAGGGGCCTTGGAGGGTAGGACAGACCCTTGCCAGCTTCGTTCTGCTGGGCTTTCTTCTGCCTTCCTGGGACACGGTTCTGCCGTTATCCCTTGGGCAGCATTATCCCATTCTGGGGCGTGAGCCTTTTATTTTTAAATCTGCGATTTTGTATTTGACTTCTTGTAGGTATTTAGATTGATTAAGCACATTCCCAATGCATCTGAGAAACAACCTTTCTGTTTTTTCTTCTCTATCATTAGAGGGTGGGAAAAGTCAAACAGACAGATCTAATGACAGGAGGAGGCACAGCAGCTGCTTGGACCTATCAGAAACTACTGTCATACATGAGAAACGTGTCAGTGTTTCTTGGCCTGACATCCCTCTACTATTTCTGATTTCACCACCATACCTGCCCCTGCTTCTTTGTAGAGGATGAACAGAGAGGGTGCTGTGTGCAAGAAGTCTTTTGCCTGGGGCTCTGCGTTTGCTTCACCTGCACGGCTCCTTTGATCTTCCAAACGCACCCATGGAACACAAAAGCACGTGCAGCAAAGTGACCTCGTGGAAGTGGACAACACCTAAACCAAAATCCACCAGCAGCACAATAAGGAATTGGACCAGAAGCCCCAGATTTTGAAAACCCTCAGCCCCTCCTCATACCTGTGCACCTGTCCACAGGTGCTGGCACCTCCTCGGCTGATGGAGGGGAGGGGCCGGCCACCTCCTCCCCAGAGATGTCCCCGCAGTTTTCAATCACAAACTGCACCAGCACGTTCCCCTGCACACATCAAAGCCTTGGCCTCAGCCTACGAGTTTTCTCCCTTTGAGCCTCCCAGTTCTCCCTGCCATCCCCCTGGGGAGGGAGGGAGGGAGGGAGCGAGCAGCTGTGTGTTGCACAGCTGGCGGCCCCGCTTGAACCACAGCAGCCTATGAGCAACAGTTAGCTGGTTGATGGTGAGAGTGCTCATCCTTCGTCCTCCATCAGGGTGCGGGCATCTCCCGTATCACACTGGGACGCACAAAAGCCTCAGCAGTCCGGCTGCTGTTGGAGCTGCTGGAAAAGCTTTTTGGGCGAGCCGACGTATTTGTAGTGGCCAGCGTGGCAGTTTGCTTTATACCGTTGCCCTGAGCGTGGGCATCTGGAGAAACTGCCCATCAGTCAGTGTGCAGGGATGACGGCCGCAGGGGACAGCGAGCTGCAGGTGATGGTCAGCGGCGGCACCGTGTCTGCCTGTGTGTTGTCCCGGCTCTGAGCTAATGGCGCTGCTCCCCAGTGGAGCATCCATCGAGCCTGAGCACAGGCTGTGTCTTAGCCAGAATCCGAGCAGGAGCTGAGGGGACAGTGACACCTCCAGAGGTGCCATCCGGCCCCCACCTCCCTGTGTGACTGTGCTGTGAGTCATAAAGCTCAGCCGTGATGCCCACTGGCAAGGAGTCTGGGCCAAGGGATGATCCCAAAGTCCTCCCCTAGGACGCACCACCAAACAATATCTGCTCAGTCCCCAATTATCACATGGCAGACGTAGTCAGAAGAGAGGAAAGATCATTTTATTGAGGACAGCAGCTGCGGGCTGGGGGGGTGGCGGCTACCCAGGAGCCCCAGGGCTTCAGGCAGGAAAACAGCACCTGCAACAATAACAGCCAGGAAGCACTGCTAAAGCCACAAAGCCAGGACGAGGCGTGACTTGGTTGCCCTTGCTTTGGGGAACGCTTTACAAAGTGCCTTGCCTCAGCACTCCCGCCCAAAGGACTGGTTCTCTTCATTTACTCCAGCATCCTGAGCAGACAATAAAAGCCTTACACAAGCAGCCTGCCACAGCAAGAAAGGATCTTCCTGACTTGCCGTTCGGTTCTCAAATGTTACGTTACTGCCTGTGGAACAGGGTTTAATAGGCTGTATTCCCAAGGCCTCTGACTCCCCTTTACTGACCTGGGGCCCCGCGTTCGTGCTTGTCCCAAATGATATTCGTTCTAGTGTTTGGTCCACAGTTCCCCGTTCTAATATCTAATAGTGCATTCCACCACTTCATACATCGACTTTTCAATCGCTTCGTCTGTCTCTGGCCGGCCCCCTCGCGGGGAACACGGAAACGCAGATCGGGACCCCCCACTCACTTCACAGTTGAACTGTGTCTCTCACACACATCACACTTGCCGGGCAGCCCTCAGCCACACAGGCAGCATGTTACATACAACTCTAGGAATGCTGACAGTTTGCGTTAGCACACAAAGTACGTGTTTCAATGAACAATTGCCAAAAACCGAGTTCTAATTTTTTCTGGCCCTAAGCAGGGCCCTAAGCAGGGGCCCCTCTGCTCTGTTGCCCCTTCTTCCCCCAGTTTCTTACTGGAACTAGTAACTCCAGCTCATCAGTTCCTTCACCATGGCTTCAATCTGTTCCTGAGCCACATGCACATCTTCTGTAGGCCCTTCCAAAGTGATGTTATCCTCTCCTCCAGTGAATTTGATGCGAACCTTGAGGTGAAAGACAATGAATCTCTTAAGAATTTGCCAAGATCCAAGCCAGGCCAATGCTCTTGGTCAGGCCTACACCATCGATCCCTGCCACTAAGAGATGCGCCTCTTCCCAAAAAGCCCAAACAAAATCCCCACAATTTCCCAAGTCAGTAACTTAACAATGTCAGCCATATGGCAGTGCCTAGAGCCCAAGGCTCTGGTGCTGTCCCGGTTTCTGCAAGGGCTTTGGAGAAGTTTACTCATCTAGCCTTTATCTAGATACCGTCTAACTCACCAGGGAGAAGCCTTGCTGCACTCGCCATTTCCAGGTATCCTGCTACATCAGTTCTCAAAACAGCACCACATAAAGCTTCCTTGGAAGGGCTCAACCCATGACAATAACATAGGATGAGCAGTGTTTGCAGCAGTAAAAGAGAGGGTTCCCTTGAACAGCAAAGATCTGTGTCATTTCCCCCTGGGTTTACCCACGCTAGAATACACCTCTCTCTCCCGTGACGAGTGATCTGGACTAAACCTTTTTCTACGCCGGGGGTGCTAAGCTAACCAGCTCATCCATACCTTTGGCACCTGCTGAGTTATTTTGGCCAGGTTCTGTCCTTTCTTTCCAATAATGAAACGATGAAGCCAAGAGGGGGCAGAGACCGAGGAGACGGTAAAACTGTTGGCCTGAGAGACAGAAAAACAGAGAAGCTGTTTGATGGACAAACTGGAAGAGGCCTTCACAACAATTCAGTTCCAATTCCCATGCTGCACCTCCGGTATTGACTTCTAAGCTGCACCTCTAATGGCCCAAGAGAGAGCACCCCCGCTACAGCCGTCAGTGCTCACAAATGTATCTTCATGGGACCTTCAAAGGAGGCCTAGCCCATCTTGTCAGTACCTTTGCATAGACTTCAGTCAATGCTTGCCCCAGTTTTTCAGGCTCGCCTCGCAGTATCAGCGTCTCCGAGCTACTGTCAATGGGTGGGATCTCGACAGAGACTCCAGTCTTCTCCAAGATCTCCTGCAGGGAATTCCCCTTGGGGCCGATGACATACTTGTGCTGGGACTTCTTCACCTCCACTGCAATAGTAGTAGTCTTCTTTTTCTGTAGGGGCAGAGACACTGAGGCGTCAATCACAAGGGGGCGGGGAAGGACAAGAGCGACAGGAAGAGGCACAAGATGCAGTCAGACTCTGCGCCCAGCAAAGAGCAAAGCCAAGCTGAGCACAGTGGCTCGGCAGTACCCTAGCACCCCTTGGGCCCCTGCCTACAGAAAGCCTTGTGCTCAAAAATTCACAGGGGAAGTACAAAACTAGCATGCTGTGTCAAGCTCCCTGGGACACGGCATGGAAGAGACCACACGCACACACAGGCATGTCGTTGTCGTCCCCCCCGTCCCCCCGTTGGACAACAGGGTTCAACTCCCAGCCGTCTCCCAGGCAGTGCCGTGATGCAACACTGTGCAGGCTATAAGCCGATTGTTGAAATCCAGACCGGTACAAATACAGACCTAACCACGAGGACAAACAGCCCAGCAACCCACAACAAGGATATTCACAGCAGCGTTGGCTGTGGGAAATAAACTGGAGTGACATTCGCTCTTCAGCAACTTCTACTTAGGTAGCAACTTTGATACTGTCAGCTGGCCACCACTGCAGACTTCACACTTCTTTCCTTCCTTAGTAGCACCGGTGTGAACAAGAGCCAGGGGAGCTCTTGGTGGCCTGCTAAGTCCCATGATACAGAAAAGCGAGAAATCTGTCACCTCCCGGATAGTATCAGCCCAGCTCCCACTCTGCCGAGTGAGGAAACGGTAGGATTCGGGGTCATGTACTGCAAGGGCTGCTGAGCCAGATGCAACGGAGGGATGCACAAAAGTAGAACAAGAAGGGAAGAGTGCCTAGGAGCAGGTGCCAGGGGAAGGTGGGAAGCTTTATGGACCATCCGTACCTTCTCCTCATAGATCTTCTTAACTCGAGCCACAGCCTGGGCTAGTTGCTCCTTTTCTCCGGTGAAGACTATCTCGGTCTTGTTGACACTGGGTGGAGGAATGTGGATGCGCGTCCCTGTGTCCTGCATGAGCTCCCTCACCAGCTTGTTGTAGGGGCCAGCAATGAAAGGGTGGTACACTTTCTCCACGTCCAGCCGCTCCACGGCACGCTTATCCTGGAAGAGCCCACAACAGACCTTGGTGGGAACTGCCCTCTATATTACAGTCTCTGCCAGGCACAGCTAAGTTCCCAGGGGTGTCCTGCCTGACACTCTGGCCCAAGCAACCTTCTCAGTTGGCGGGCTTGTAGATCTCCACCTCTTTCAATCTACAAATACGGTTGCTGCTGCTGCTCCTTGTTTACGATATTCACCCCTGTGATCTCCTGCCTTATCTCAGCTGGCACCTAAGACGCGTCGCTTCAACTATCAAATGCTTGTTTTGGCTTCAGAGATGGACAAAACGCAGCACAAGAAGTTTCAGGACCTGGCAGCGGTGCTCACACAGCCAGCGAGTGGCACAGCATACGTCTCCGTTCAGACTGTTAGCCACTGACTGTAGCCACGGTGGCTGCAAACTCCGACTACACCACGGGGAAGCAAAATGGCTGAGCAGCCAATGCCATGAGAGAGATCACAGTACTGAGGTACCTGCTCAGCGGAGATAAGCAGGATCTCGTGCCGGGCCTTCTCAATCCCTTCTTTAGTGCCGCTGATCTTGATCTGGTTGCTGGGGTCATCTGGGCGGGGGACCTGCATTTTGGTTGCAGTTTTGAGCTTCAGGTCCTGCAGCTTCTCACCCTTCTTTCCAATGACAAAGCGGTGGTGCTCCTTGGGGATGGCAACTGTTGCTGAAGCCTGCAGCAGAAGAACCAAGCATCTGTGAGAAGCCTTGCCTGCACTGGCAGATCCACAGGAACAGAGCCAGGGACAGCAAGGTAGACGCTGCTCAGTGGTACTGCTCCTCAGAGCAAACACAACGCCTTCCCAGCACACTCTGTCTGAGGGCTGACACTGTACCAGTTGATCTACAGCGCCTCCGTGCCAGGAGTATAGACCCCACCGTTCCCTCAAAACCCTTCTGTTTGCACAGGAGCGGTACCCTGAATTAGCAAAGGCCTTCCGACACAGACGAGGAGGTGCCTCTCCTCCAGTGTAAGACACCAGACAACAACTGAGATGACAGCGCACAGCTGGAGTTTATCTGAACTCTGACACCTGCTGCCAAGGCTACAGAGAACAAGACATACAGTATGACTCCTAGGAAAGAGAAATTCAACACCAGAAACCTACTGCAGGAGGCAGGCAGCTAGCAGATGCTCACCGCTACTTAAGTGCTAAGGTGTCTTCAAGTGTAGCACGTGCTGCTCCTGGGACTGCTTCTAGAAGGCCCCACATGCAAAAGGGGTCCTTCTCAATCTACCATTAAAGGGCTGGTCTATACAAGGGCTTCGTACTTCTTCCCTTCTCACTGAGTTTGTACAGGTCTGGTAGCTGATGACTGCTATCGTGCTCCTGGTCCCTGGGATTAGGTAACCACTAACAGCAATCAGACAATGAACATTCAAGCTATAATGGAAAAATAAAAGATGAAGAAAAGATCACTCGGTGTGACTTTTCAGCTCTGTGTTCCTGTCCTGAAGCCAGCCAAGCCTAAGAGAAGCTGGAATACAGACACACCTTCCAGACCTGGGGCCAGGGCAGTAGGAGGTATATTTGAGAACAGTGGCTCACGGATCTGTGGCGGCACGACCTGAACTGATTTTTCAGATGCACATTGTGGATGTAGGGTTTCGTTCCTTTCTCTTTCCTCTGGCAGGGTATGACACAGGGGCTGAACAGCACTAAGCAGACATGGTATTAACATCGCATTACCTACCTTTGGCATTATACTTTAAAACACACTGCAACACCTGGCTGCGATACATCCTAACAAGAGCTACCACCTTGACTATGAGCTCGAGAACCTTAAGGTAAGAGATCAAAACCTAGAGGACTGAAGCAACCGAAACAACAGGGTTGTGGCTCCTTACCAGTGTGCCTTGAGCTACACAAGGCAGAACCCTGACCCGAAGCTTTTGGCTTTTGGCAGGACTTCCTTTTCTCTACTTTTCTTTCTCCCAGCCTTCCACGTTCTCCTCTGAAGGGCTTCAGGAAAAGCACAGTCCCGTTCTCACACACTACTAGCTTTGCCCTCCTACTCCTCCTACACACTACTACTCCTGCACCCCCTCCAGCACCAGCACCTCAGCACAAAGTCACTGGTTGCAACTCAAATGTTCCGGAGATCGCAGACTCCACGCTTCATGCAACACCACGGCCTGTAATTACCTTGGAACCCTATTTTAAGCCTCATTCCCATTCCAAATTGTCAATTGGGTGCTTTGAAAACGTATGGCAAAGCTGAATTAGTCATGTAACAACACACCTCTTTGGCTTACAAGCACATGGGCCCAAGGGTCTCAAAGCATTTGCGAGTCTTGGGGAAGAGCAAAGATGAAGGCAGAAACAGTTAGATGCCCTCACCTGAGTCTGCAGTCGAGCGACAATCTGCTTCCGAGCCTTCGTGACTGCTTCCGGCTTGCCAGAGACCACGATCGAAAGGCCCTGGTCCTTTGCGAGAGACAGCTCCAGGTGAGCTCCCGTCTTCTGCATGATGTCAAGGCAGATCTTGGCCTGCTTGCTTTCTCCCAACTGATCCATGTCCTTGTACTTCCTCTCCTCCAGTGGCACATGGAACACCTGCTCAGCCACGGGACAGACACAAGCAGGGCACAGCAAGGTGTCAGTGTGCTTTTGATTGTCAGTGCCTCCCTCTGCAATCCTCCCTTCAGGCCTGTTCCAGCTGAGTGTGCAACAGGGATGCAGAGCTTTGTCTGGGCAGTTTTCAACACATCCCTCCCCCTCCAGAGCCGTCCTAGCATTCAGCCGCAGTCTTCCTTGTGCCCCAGGGCAAAGGACAGCAAAGAGGCAGTTACTCTGGCACACTAAGGGATCTCATACTCCAGGGAAAGCTTCGCTTCACCTACTTTTTGGAGGGATGAAAAGGAGGGAGATAAGACACCCACTCCCACCAACCTGAGTGATGACAGAAGCCTTTATTGGCCGGATTTTGCTCCAGGGCCCAGCAGGTTCCCGGGCAGCTTCCAAACATGGTGCTTTCTCAGGGAGCGCAGGGAAGGCTTCCTCGTAGGTGGGAGGATCCTTCTCTTCTTCCGAGTTTAAAGCTGTTACTGGGGTGAAGCAAACAAGGCCAATGAGATGCTGTCCCCACAGAAACGTCCCCATTCATAGGCAGTGCAACTCTATTGAGGCATCATCAAAGAGGGGCAACAAAGGACTTGTGCACTACTGTTCACCCTGCTACAGTTATGCTTGTGGAGAGCAGCCGAGTCTGGAGCTCAGCTGAGCTCAGCACAGCACAGACTGCAGTAGGTGCCGCTATGGATGCAGGAAGCAACCGTGCAAGTGAATGGTGGCAGCAAACACAGCACATTATCGCCAGCTTTGTTGAGAGGAGCTTCATCAGGGGACAACAGGCCAAGCAGAAAGAAATCAAAGGGACACAGCAAGGCTGTAGGTCAGAAGGGGACAAGACAGACACATGCCCAGGAAGAAGGCAGGGAGAAGCAGAAGCACTCTAGTTGGGGCAGAGTCCAGGGAAAGCCTGTAGCTTATGTTCGACTCAGCTGGGCACTGGTCTGTGCCAAGCGGGCCAGCTCGCAGCTGGAGAATGGGTGCCGAGACCCATCAGTGAGTCAGCCAATACGGTTATACTGACTTTCCCCAGCACCTGGCTGAGCAGAGGAGGAAGTGACAATCCAGCACACTGATCCCACAAGGCTCTCTTGCAGCCCAATGACCCCTGCTTGCACATGCCCTGCCCCACGGCTGACAGCGTTGCTAGCCAGAGCTCTGTGAAGATCTGAGGCTTGCCTCCGCCTGGCCCGGCACTGTGCAGCACCACCGATGTGCTCCTGTTGGTGGAAAGCCAGAGTCTGGCAGGCCGCCAGCCTAGGAATGGCGAACGCCGTGCCTGGACACTTAGGGGGAGCCGGAGGCATGGAGCGAGCTTGGCTAACAGCAAGGAACCTTGCCTGCGCAGTCTCCATTTAGAGGCACATCACAGGAACTCAGCTGTGTCTTCTCACCTTTCACCTGCTGCTGCGTCAAGCCACTGCGGTGTTTGGCAAAGCTCTCCTGGCTCAAAACTGCCACCGAGCTCATCGTCGACTTCCCACGCACACACACAATCCGGGTATGCCACTGGAAGAGACAGAGGAGGCAACACTATTACCAGCACCACTCAAGATGCACACAAGTCACTCCAGGAAGGCAAATGACGTGTTTCCTGAGCACTTTTCCAGCCGGCCTCTTGAGAAGCGCCTACAGGGCCAGTCTGCTGCCCTGTTCTCTTGCTGAACCACACAGAAACTGAGGGGGGATTTTTCCTGATAGCACAGTGGGCATCAAAACCAGAGCTCCTCGTTAGGAAGGCAGAGGATGTGCAACCTAAGAAGCCTCTTGGAAAGGGGGACACCCCAAGTTGGCTTTACCTCTAGTAGGCCCGCAGCTAAGCCTGTGCTGGGCACGAGGCCGAGGGGCCTGCCGCCATCGTGGTCAAGAAGAGATGTGTGTGACCTCCCAACATACGGGTGGTCCCTCCCTGTGTGCCCTTTGTCAGCCGGTTGCCAGGGGAACAGCCCGACTCGTTCCCATAGCAACCGACCAAAGGGCGCATGGGGGCGGGGCCACCCCTGTGTTGGCAGGTCACGCACTTCTCTCTTCTTCACCAGGATGGTGCCCCGGGACCGGCTTTACCTCTCGTAGGCCTGCAGCGAAGCCTGTGCTGGGCACGAGGCCGAGGGGCCGCCTCTTCCCGCCAGCTGTGCGCGCGTGGCAGCTGCGGTCGGGGTCGCTGGCTGCGCGAGGCACGGGGCGCAGGTGAGGAGACGCGGCGGGAGGGGGGCGGCCAGCGGCGCTGCCCTCCCTCGGCGGGGCTCGGGGGTCTGCCTGCGCGGCGCCCGTCTGGAGGGGCGGTGCAGGACAGCCCCTTCCCCGGCTCTCCGGGAACTCTCCAGGAAGCCCCTCTGGGGTGCTGAGCAGGTGCTGGTGAGGAGGAAGCAGTCGAGGGGAGCTGCGGGGTGGGGCACACACACACCCCCACCACCCCCCCCATACCCACAAACACCCCCACACCCCGGTCCATCCCTAAAATCCTTCATCTATTCCCACCCGTCCGTCCCTAAACCCCTTCCCCCCGCCCCCTCCCCTGCCCCCGTCCCTCTGTCCCTGGCATGGCCCAACTGCCCAGCACCACCAGACCACTCTGGCCCAAACACCATAAGGCCATGGTTCCCACCTGACAATAGCAAGTCGAGGAACATTTTTTTTTTTCCTAAATAGAGAGATTTTTACTTCGTACGCTGCCGACTATGCCGAATTTTGTTTTGCTGGCTGACTGGATACACAGCAAAGCTGAACTCCCCATCAAATATAATCAAATCTATCAAGTATATCAAATAATGGAATATATCAAATGCAGTTTCTTATATTGCAATAAAAGAAAATAGCATGCCATATGATAAAAGGAACCAGTGGCAGTTACTGTGAGCGATATGATAAAAGAGCAATAGGAGCGAAGCACCAAATTGTCACTGCAAAGCCTTAACGAGACTAAGGAAAGGAGACATCACCAATTCCAACCCCAGCATCACACAGGACCACCCTTTGTCTGGGAGCGCCCTTGCAGCCGGCACCAGCAGTCTCTCGGGAACTGGGAAATTCCCCTGGAGAAGGTGCCAGAAAGGAATCCTCTTGCTGCTTCTCAACCTGCCCTGGCAGACATATGACGCACATCATAAAAGTTCTGCTCCCTGCTTTCTGTGGTGAAAAATTGACCAAAACCTTTTGCACTCATGCAGAGCCAAAAAAAAAACATTTTGGGAAAGGGCAGCATGGCTCCCCTGGAGAAGGTTCCAGGAAGGAATTCTCTTGCTGCTTCTCACCCTGCCCTGGTAGCCCTGTCAGGCACTGAGCAAAAGTTCTTCTCCCTGCTTTGTGTGGTGAGAAAATTGACCTCTTTTCATTGGCAATCATGCACAGCCCAAAAAAACTCACCTTGACAAAGTGCAGCAGTGCTCCCCTGGAGAAGGTGACAGGCAGGAATTCTCTGGCTGTTTCTCACCCTGACCTGGAAGCCATGTGATGAGGCACAGAGCAAAAGTTCTGCTCCCTGCTTCCTGTGGTGAGAAAATTGACCAAAAACTTGTGCACTCATGCAGAACCAGAGCTCACCTTGTGAAAGTGCAGCACTGTTCCCCTGGAGAAGGTGACAGGAAGGAATCCTCTTGCTGGTTCTCACTCTGTCCTTACAGCCATGTGAGGCACATCAGAAAAGTGCAGCTCCCTGCTCTCTAAAGTCAGCAAAATTGACCGTTCACAGTTGCGCTCATGTAGAGACAAGACTTTCTTACTCAAAAGCAAACCCCAAAAAGCCACGTAGCCTTGGGAAATCCTTTATCCTTCCGTGTGGCTGGTGACTTCCCATGGCTCTTCCGCAAGGCAGGAGAAACAACCATGAATTTGGAAGCCCACGTAAATTCAAGTACACTTAGTCCTCTGGCAGTCACTACTTATGGGCCAGCAGTCCTCTCACCCCTCCACAGATCTGCCTCTTAGTCCTCTAGCAGTCATCCTCCATGGAGGGACCACAAGTCCTCCATACCTACCTACCAACTCACCAGAAATGAGTCAGACCACGCCAGAAGTGACACTGCCTGACCTGCAGGAGATATATTAGACCAGTAACGATGGTTTCAAGACAGAAAAAACACCACCATCCACCAGTACAGCAGAAAAACAACTAGAAGAAACAACGTACACAAACCAAAGGCACCCATCCAAACCCCACAAAGGCAATAGAGGTGAAAAAAGGCACTCTCCACAAAGAAACCCACCACACAGTTCACAAGATAAGATAAAAATGCCATAACCCCAGGAACGCCGGGCCAACAAACCCAGATTCTGCCCATAACAGTAACACACTTTGACACTAACTCGCCTGACCTCTGGCATACCATAACCTTGTTGCCCCCAAACCGCAGCACATTGTAGCCCTAAGGCAACACTAGATGGAACACAAAGTCCCTTGAGATCTCTGCCAAGGCCTTCAGGTGGTCCCTGACCTCAGGCATCACAACCTTGAAGTGGGAGCCAGACGGAGGCACCAGGACATCATCGGCACCCATCTTCACAGCCTGAAACAGTGCCTGGGATAAACGCTCCTGGGGACAGAGGCTGAGGCACTCGGAGGCTTTGAGCCGGCCAGCCACCATCACAGGGCTTCAGCTCATCATTTCTGTGTCAGAGCCACCAGGCAGGTGGCCCCATCCTCCCTGAGAGACCGCTCAGGGCACCTGTACCCAGCTCCAGGGGGCTGGACACACAGCCTCGGATCCATGGGGGGAGGGGTGCTTTAATCCTGGGAGCAGGATTTCTGACAGTGCCCCTGGGGAGGAAAGCCTCCTCAGGCCCGGAAGCCTGAGAGACGTCCCTGCGCTGCTCCACATGTCACCAAAGCAGGGGCTGAGGAAGGCTGCTTTGGGGCCCGTCGAGGGAACCAGCTCCCCTGGGCTGCTCTGCAGCCACCGGCTGCCGTTGCTGTCGCGCGGGTCTCAGTGCTGCTCTGCAGTCGGCCGTCACCTCCCCACGGGACACTCTCCAGCCAGCACACGTCTGCACTGGCTCTCCCTGGGGACAAAGATCACAAGCGAGGGATGGGCTTGGCTTTGCCCCCAGCCCCAGGCTGCCACCAGAGAGACCTGCCACCCCCCGCCCCAGCTGTGCGATGTGGGCACCACGTACAGCTGCAGATGTGGGTCAGGGCAGCTGTGGGCAGGGGGCAAGCCCCGTGGCGGTGCCCCCGGCGCTGGCAGCAGGCAGAGCTGGGGAGAGCGAGGGGCAGCCCAGGGCAGCCGGCAGCCGGCGGCGGGGCCCGTCAGGGTGCAGCACCCTCAGCAATGCCCGGCTCCGTGCGCCTCGGCCCCAGGGCTGCAGCGCAGGGCTGGCCCCAGCTGGGGCTGGGCTGGGAACAGGCAGGCAGGGCCCCTGGCAGCCCCGGCACGCACCTGCTCCCTGCATGGGGCAGCCTGCTCCTTTGCAATCGACCCCGTGGCATCCAGAGAAGAGCCCTGCCCTGGGCCTGAGCCATCGCTGCAGGCAGGAGGCCTTCCTCGGCGTCCGTCCCTCGAACCCCTCCCTCCGGCCCCCACGGTCCGTCCCTAAAACACTTCCCCTCGCCCCCAGTCCCTGCGAGCGGGGAATCCGCCTCCCCAGCTGTGAGCCCGGGCGGCGCAAGCCCCCCCAGGGCTCACCCTGCCATCCATGTGGTTCCTGGAAGAAACACCATCCCACCATGCCCGCAGGCAAACCGCTATCCCTATGGACACAATGGGGGCAGCCGGCACGGGGGTTGGGGGTGGGGGGTGGGGGTGGGGGGTGTCACTCTCGGGGCTATCCTAGTGAGCAACACTCAGAGAGGCCAAAAACTGGAGTGCAGGGTTGATGCCGGCATTACAGCCGGCTGCAAGCGAAAGGCACTCAATGGGCATGGGCGCTGGCTGGGAGGGAAAGCGCCACGTCGGGACGGTCGGGAATCTCGGCTGGCTGGGAGGGAGCTCCATCGAGCGCTCTGCGGCGAATAAAGAGACGGGACGCAGCTTGATGCAAGCAAATGTCAATTTATTGTACAGAAGCACGAGGTTTTATACACTTTCAGAAGCTGCGCGTTTTAAACTAATTGGTTCTTGAAGCTAAGCCTTGCATACTAGGCAACCTCTGATTGGTGGTTAACTACCAGCAATTAACAACAAGGTGTTACCTTTCCTTGGCGCCATCCTTGGCGCCATCCGCCATCCGTCTCCCACCCCCCTGTGCTCTGCAAACATGCCTCATCATGTTAATTGTTGTCTAGACAAGCTCGAGCAAATTCCCCTCAGCTAACTGATTGCCGCGCATGGTCCCAGTTTGCAGACCGCTCCTGCAGCGCTCAGAGTCGAGGCTTGAGATCCTTGCAGCCACGGAGGTTTTTGCACGGAGAGCTGCGCTAAGCAAGGCCCGTTTATCACTTTGGCTGCAACACGAGGGTGCTGCACCCCTGCATGGTGCTTCCCCTGAGCCGACAGAGAACTTTCTCTCCTGGGCTTTGTTCCCTCTGGGACAGCGGCTGTGAGCGAGGCAGGGCTGTCAGATATGCACAGCAGGGGTCGAGGGGCTCAGAACGGATAAACCCCCCGGCCTGCGCCCGGCCCTGCCCCTCTCTTACAGCCGCCATGGCAGTTCCCCTGCAGCTGAATAGAACCATCAACGCTCTGTCTTCAGTGGGGTTTCTTGTACATAGAAAAAGGGGACAGCACAAAGCGTGAAGCAAAGCCAAGAAGGTGGCACCTGCTTTTAAAAAAGAATACATTCAGTACATCACAAAAAATTGCGGTGGAACTCACTCTTCCAATTGGGTTAGGCAGGAGGAAAATGGATTTGGAAAGCAAATAAGAATCGCTCACTTCAAGCTATAAGGTGGCTACTAAACACAGACTCTCCCGTGCATGTCCTGCTCATTAGTTCCGTGCTTTGGAAGTGCCTGCGGTTTCCCTGAAGCACCCTCTCCGGGTTACTCTTCCAAAGGGGTTCCGGGGACATCTGCATAGGGAAGCTGCCTGAAGCAATCACCGTTTGTTATCCTGTCAGGTTTCAGCCAGGGCAGATAGCCTGTGCATGCAGGGACTACAAACTGCAGGCATCGCAACTTGTGGACCCCAAGAAAAAGGGGGTACACGATATGAATTTACGGTACAAGGCTGTCACTGAAGCAAGCCATGTGAAGTGGAATATAGTACTTCTAGCAACAGTGAAATAGTGTACATTAAAAGAGTATTCATCTATATACAAAAAAGTCACGAAAACTTATTTTCAGGACATTTCTCAAGATCTTGAGAAATAGACCTCTGTTTACTGGTAAGGGAAGAAGAAGTAAGAAACTAAAAAGTGTCCATCCCAATACACACACCACCACCACAAACACCACCACCCGCCCCCAAATTACCTCAGGTGAACCGCGGCCTTTTGAAAAAGGGCCAGCATCTAAAGCGTATGTAGTGACCTGGAACAACGTTGCTGCATATTTGGGATCCAGATGATACAGGGCAGCGTGAGGATTGCTAACATGGACAGAACAGCGGGACTTACTTTGCCTCTTTATCTCGGTAGCTAGGCAAATAGCTAAGGATCGAGGCTCTTGTGGCGAGGTGTCTGCTTACCCTTGAGCAAACAGTACTTCAGTAAGTGCAAAACCAAACCTGCAACATTGGGAACGGCAGTTTCCTGCTGACACGCAATTTTTTCCAAAAGGCAGGTGTCTGCTTCCTATCCGGGGCCATCTTTGTGCACGCTAAAAATAGTTCATGCACTTAGTGCAGTGTTCAGAGTTTTGAGGGATGGACAGCAGTGTCTGGATACACCTGGGCTTCTTGACCTTCCTGAATTTTTTCAGCGGTTGATCTCGAAAAGCTTTTCTTCTCTCCTTTTCTCTTCTGGTGTGCTTTCAGCCTCTTCTCCAGAGACCTGTTTTCCCTTTCTGTTTCTTTGCTTTTCATTTTCCTGAAACGAAAGACCCTGCAAACCTTGATATTGCACAGTGTTATTAGAGAGGTAAAACCACGATCAACTGGAATCAGTTCTCATTTTAAACAAAGGGAGCTCATTTTACCTTCTTTCCTCTGAAAGGCTCATCAGCTGTTCCGGGTCTACCGAGGAGTCTGCTGTGCTCTCGGGGGTGGTTGGAGGCAAAGGTACAAGTGCCCGAACCGGAAAGGTTGAAGTTGACAGGTGGCAAGACACCTGGAGTAGTAAGCTACCGTTTTCCAAATTGCTACCTTAGCTCCTCAAATAAGATCCCTTTGGTTGCTTTGCATTATCCATATTTTGCACGGTCGCAAGATAGGCTTCAGGAGCTCTGATGAATTGGGACGATGGGCTGCCCCTTCTTGCGGGCTGGGGCACCACAAACTGGAGGGGCCTTGGAGGGTAGGACAGACCCTTGCCAGCTTCGTTCTGCTGGGCTTTCTTCTGCCTTCCTGGGACACGGTTCTGCCGTTATCCCTTGGGCAGCATTATCCCATTCTGGGGCGTGAGCCTTTTATTTTTAAATCTGCGATTTTGTATTTGACTTCTTGTAGGTATTTAGATTGATTAAGCACATTCCCAATGCATCTGAGAAACAACCTTTCTGTTTTTTCTTCTCTATCATTAGAGGGTGGGAAAAGTCAAACAGACAAGAGATCTAATGACAGGAGGAGGCACAGCAGCTGCTTGGACCTATCAGAAACTACTGTCATACATGAGAAACGTGTCAGTGTTTCTTGGCCTGACATCCCTCTACTATTTCTGATTTCACCACCATACCTGCCCCTGCTTCTTTGTAGAGGATGAACAGAGAGGGTGCTGTGTGCAAGAAGTCTTTTGCCTGGGGCTCTGCGTTTGCTTCACCTGCACGGCTCCTTTGATCTTCCAAACGCACCCATGGAACACAAAAGCACGTGCAGCAAAGTGACCTCGTGGAAGTGGACAACACCTAAACCAAAATCCACCAGCAGCACAATAAGGAATTGGACCAGAAGCCCCAGATTTTGAAAACCCTCAGCCCCTCCTCATACCTGTGCACCTGTCCACAGGTGCTGGCACCTCCTCGGCTGATGGAGGGGAGGGGCCGGCCACCTCCTCCCCAGAGATGTCCCCGCAGTTTTCAATCACAAACTGCACCAGCACGTTCCCCTGCACACATCAAAGCCTTGGCCTCAGCCTACGAGTTTTCTCCCTTTGAGCCTCCCAGTTCTCCCTGCCATCCCCCTGGGGAGGGAGGGAGGGAGGGAGCGAGCAGCTGTGTGTTGCACAGCTGGCGGCCCCGCTTGAACCACAGCAGCCTATGAGCAACAGTTAGCTGGTTGATGGTGAGAGTGCTCATCCTTCGTCCTCCATCAGGGTGCGGGCATCTCCCGTATCACACTGGGACGCACAAAAGCCTCAGCAGTCCGGCTGCTGTTGGAGCTGCTGGAAAAGCTTTTTGGGCGAGCCGACGTATTTGTAGTGGCCAGCGTGGCAGTTTGCTTTATACCGTTGCCCTGAGCGTGGGCATCTGGAGAAACTGCCCATCAGTCAGTGTGCAGGGATGACGGCCGCAGGGGACAGCGAGCTGCAGGTGATGGTCAGCGGCGGCACCGTGTCTGCCTGTGTGTTGTCCCGGCTCTGAGCTAATGGCGCTGCTCCCCAGTGGAGCATCCATCGAGCCTGAGCACAGGCTGTGTCTTAGCCAGAATCCGAGCAGGAGCTGAGGGGACAGTGACACCTCCAGAGGTGCCATCCGGCCCCCACCTCCCTGTGTGACTGTGCTGTGAGTCATAAAGCTCAGCCGTGATGCCCACTGGCAAGGAGTCTGGGCCAAGGGATGATCCCAAAGTCCTCCCCTAGGACGCACCACCAAACAATATCTGCTCAGTCCCCAATTATCACATGGCAGACGTAGTCAGAAGAGAGGAAAGATCATTTTATTGAGGACAGCAGCTGCGGGCTGGGGGGGGTGGCGGCTACCCAGGAGCCCCAGGGCTTCAGGCAGGAAAACAGCACCTGCAACAATAACAGCCAGGAAGCACTGCTAAAGCCACAAAGCCAGGACGAGGCGTGACTTGGTTGCCCCTTGCTTTGGGGAACGCTTTACAAAGTGCCTTGCCTCAGCACTCCCGCCCAAAGGACTGGTTCTCTTCATTTACTCCAGCATCCTGAGCAGACAATAAAAGCCTTACACAAGCAGCCTGCCACAGCAAGAAAGGATCTTCCTGACTTGCCGTTCGGTTCTCAAATGTTACGTTACTGCCTGTGGAACAGGGTTTAATAGGCTGTATTCCCAAGGCCTCTGACTCCCCTTTACTGACCTGGGGCCCCGCGTTCGTGCTTGTCCCAAATGATATTCGTTCTAGTGTTTGGTCCACAGTTCCCCGTTCTAATATCTAATAGTGCATTCCACCACTTCATACATCGACTTTTCAATCGCTTCGTCTGTCTCTGGCCGGCCCCCTCGCGGGGAACACGGAAACGCAGATCGGGACCCCCCACTCACTTCACAGTTGAACTGTGTCTCTCACACACATCACACTTGCCGGGCAGCCCTCAGCCACACAGGCAGCATGTTACATACAACTCTAGGAATGCTGACAGTTTGCGTTAGCACACAAAGTACGTGTTTCAATGAACAATTGCCAAAAACCGAGTTCTAATTTTTTCTGGCCCTAAGCAGGGCCCTAAGCAGGGGCCCCTACTGCTCTGTTGCCCCCTTCTTCCCCCAGTTTCTTACTGGAACTAGTAACTCCAGCTCATCAGTTCCTTCACCATGGCTTCAATCTGTTCCTGAGCCACATGCACATCTTCTGTAGGCCCTTCCAAAGTGATGTTATCCTCTCCTCCAGTGAATTTGATGCGAACCTTGAGGTGAAAGACAATGAATCTCTTAAGAATTTGCCAAGATCCAAGCCAGGCCAATGCTCTTGGTCAGGCCTACACCATCGATCCCTGCCACTAAGAGATGCGCCTCTTCCCAAAAAGCCCAAACAAAATCCCCACAATTTCCAAGTCAGTAACTTAACAATGTCAAGCCATATGGCAGTGCTAGAGCCCAAGGCTCTGGTGCTGTCCCGGTTTCTGCAAGGGCTTTGGAGAAGTTTACTCATCTAGCCTTTAATCTAGATACCGTCTAACTCACCAGGGAGAAGCCTTGCTGCACTCGCCATTTCCAGGTATCCTGCTACATCAGTTCTCAAAACAGCACCACATAAAGCTTCCCTTGGAAGGGCTCAACCCATGACAATAACATAGGATGAGCAGTGTTTGCAGCAGTAAAAGAGAGGGTTCCCTTGAACAGCAAAGATCTGTGTCATTTCCCCCTGGGTTTACCCACGCTAGAATACACCTCTCTCTCCCGTGACGAGTGATCTGGACTAAACCTTTTTCTACGCCGGGGGTGCTAAGCTAACCCAGCTCATCCATACCTTTGGCACCTGCTGAGGTTATTTTGGCCAGGTTCTGTCCTTTCTTTCCAATAATGAAACGATGAAGCCAAGAGGGGGCAGAGACCGAGGAGACGGTAAAACTGTTGGCCTGAGAGACAGAAAAACAGAGAAGCTGTTTGATGGACAAACTGGAAGAGGCCTTCACAACAATTCAGTTCCAATTCCCATGCTGCACCTCCCGGTATTGACTTCTAAGCTGCACCTCTAATGGCCCAAGAGAGAGCAACCCCCGCTACAGCCGTCAGTGCTCACAAATGTATCTTCATTGGACCTTCAAAGGAGGCCTAGCCCATCTTGTCAGTACCTTTGCATAGACTTCAGTCAATGCTTGCCCCAGTTTTTCAGGCTCGCCTCGCAGTATCAGCGTCTCCGAGCTACTGTCCAATGGGTGGGATCTCGACAGAGACTCCAGTCTTCTCCAAGATCTCCTGCAAGGGAATTCCCCTTGGGGCCGATGACATACTTTTGCTGGGACTTCTTCACCTCCACTGCAATAGTAGTAG
>NW_024427377.1:0-58814 GCF_017639655.2 Falco naumanni
TTTCAGCTGCCTAGCGGAGCAATGTAAAAACCGCCAGAGAACTCCTTGCTGGCTCCTTCCCCGGTGGAGGTGTGCATGGGTGTGTTTGGAACATTTTTTCACCGGCCGACTCCAAAAGTCAGCGGTTCCCCATCTCAGCCCAGAAAGCTGGTAGAACAACTTTGTGGTGTCTTTCAGCTGCCTAGCGGAGCAATGTAAAAACCGCCAGAGAACACCTTGCTGGCACCTTCCCGGTGGAGGTGTGCATGGGGTGTGTTTGGAACATTTTTTCACCGGCCGACTCCAAAAGTCAGCGGTTCCCCATCTCAGCCCAGAAAGCTGGTAGAACAACTTTGGTGGTGTCTTTCAGCTGCCTAGCGGAGCAATGTAAAAACCGCCAGAGAACTCCTTGCTGGCACCTTCCCCCGGTGGAGGTGTGCATGGGGTGCGTTTTGGAACATTTTTTTCACCGGCCGACTAAAAAGTCAGCGGTTCCCCCATCTCAGCCCCAGAAAGCTGGTAGAACAACTTTGGTGGTGTCTTTCAGCTGCCTAGCGGCAGCAATGTAAAAACCAGCCAGTGAACTCCCTTGCTGGCACCTTCCAACAGGTGGAGGTGTGCATGGGGTGCGTTTGGAACATTTCTCTTCACCGGCCAGACTCCATAAAAGTCAAGCGGTTCCCCGTCTCAGCCCAGAAAGCTGGTTAGAACAACTTTGTGTGGTGTCTTTCAGCTGCCTAGCGGAGCAAATGTAAAACCGCCAGAGAACTCCTTGCTGGCCACCTTCCCCGGTGGAGGTGTGCATGGGGTGTGTTTGGAACATTTTTTCACACGGCCCGACTCCAAAAGTCAGCGGTTCCCCATCTCCAGCCAGAAACGGCTGGGTAGAACAACTTTGGTTGGTGTCTTTCAGCCTGCCCTAGCGGAGCAATGTAAAAACCCGCCAGAGAAACTCCTTGCTGGCACCCTTCTCCCCGGTGGCGGTGTGCATCGGGGTGTGTTTGGAACATTTTTTCAACGCGCCGACTCCACATATTCAGCGGTTCCCCATCTCAGCCCAGAAAGCTGGTAGAACAACTTTGGTGGTGTCTTTCAGCTGCCTAGCGGAGCAATGTAAAAACCGCCAGAGAACTCCTTGCTGGCACCTTCCCCGGTGGAGGTGTGCATGGGGTGTGTTTGGAACATTTTTTCACCGGCCGACTCCAAAAGTCAGCGGTTCCCCATCTCAGCCCAGAAAGCTGGTAGAACAACTTTGGTGGTGTCTTTCAGCTGCCTAGCGGAGCAATGTAAAAACCGCCAGAGAACTCCTTGCTGGCACCTTCCCCGGTGGAGGTGTGCATGGGGTGTGTTTGGAACATTTTTTCACCGGCCGACTCCAAAAGTCAGCGGTTCCCCATCTCAGCCCAGAAAGCTGGTAGAACAACTTTGGTGGTGTCTTTCAGCTGCCTAGCGGAGCAATGTAAAAACCGCCAGAGAACTCCTTGCTGGCACCTTCCCCGGTGGAGGTGTGCATGGGGTGTGTTTGGAACATTTTTTCACCGGCCGACTCCAAAAGTCAGCGGTTCCCCATCTCAGCCCAGAAAGCTGGTAGAACAACTTTGTGGTGTCTTTCAGCTGCCTAGCGGAGCAATGTAAAAACCGCCAGAGAACTCCTTGCTGGCACCTTCCCCGGTGGAGGTGTGCATGGGGTGTGTTTGGAACATTTTTTCACCGGCCGACTCCAAAAGTCAGCGTTCCCCATCTCAGCCCAGAAAGCTGGTAGAACAACTTTGGTGGTGTCTTTCAGCTGCCTAGCGGAGCAATGTAAAAACCGCCAGAGAACTCCTTGCTGGCACCTTCCCGGTGGAGGTGTGCATGGGGTGTGTTTGAACATTTTTTCACCGGCCGACTCCAAAAGTCAGCGGTTCCCTCTCAGCCCAGGGGTTTTTGTGCCTAGGGAGCAATGTAAAAACCGTTTGCTGGCACTTTGGGTGGCCCGGTGGAGGGTGGGGGTGTGGGGGGGGTTTTTTCGGGCCGACTCCAAAAGTTTCCCCATCTCAGCCCAGAAAGCTGGTAGAACAACTTGGTGGTGTCTTTCAGCTGCCTAGCGGAGCAATGTAAAAACCGCCAGAGAACTCCTTGCTGGCACCTTCCCCGGTGGAGGTGTGCATGGGGTGTGTTTGGAACATTTTTTCACCGGCCGACTCCAAAAGTCAGCGGTTCCCCATCTCAGCCCAGAAAGCTGGTAGAACAACTTTGGTGGTGTCTTTCAGCTGCCTAGCGGAGCAATGTAAAAACCGCCAGAGAACTCCTTGCTGGCACCTTCCCCGGTGGAGGTGTGCATGGGTTTTTTTTGGAACATTTTTTCACCGGCCGACTCCAAAAGTCAGCGGTTCCCCATCTCAGCCCAGAAAGCTGGTAGAACAACTTTGGTGGTGTCTTTCAGCTGCCTAGCGGAGCAATGTAAAAACCGCCAGAGAACTCCTTGCTGGCACCTTCCCCGGTGGAGGTGTGCATGGGTGTGTTTGGAACATTTTTTCACCGGCCGACTCCAAAAGTCAGCGGTTCCCCATCTCAGCCCAGAAAGCTGGTAGAACAACTTTTGGTGGTGTCTTTCAGCTGCCTAGCGGAGCAATGTAAAAACCGCCAGAGAACTCCTTGCTGGCACCTTCCCCGGTGGAGGTGTGCATGGGGTGTGTTTGGAACATTTTTTCACCGGCCGACTCCAAAAGTCAGCGGTTCCCCATCTCAGCCCAGAAAGCTGGTAGAACAACTTTGGTGGTGTCTTTCAGCTGCCTAGCGGAGCAATGTAAAAACCGCCAGAGAACTCCTTGCTGGCACCTTCCCCGGTGGAGTGTGCATGGGGGGTTTTGGAACATTTTTTCACCGGCCGACTCCAAAAGTCAGCGGTTCCCCATCTCAGCCCAGAAAGCTGGTAGAACAACTTTTGTGGTGTCTTTCAGCTGCCTAGCGGAGCAATGTAAAAACCGCCAGAGAACTCCTTGCTGGCACCTTCCCCGTGGAGGTGTGCATGGGGTGTGTTTGGAACATTTTTTCACCGGCCGACTCCAAAAGTCAGCGGTTCCCCATCTCAGCCCAGAAAGCTGGTAGAACAACTTTGGTGGTGTCTTTCAGCTGCCTAGCGGAGCAATGTAAAAACCGCCAGAGAACTCCTTGCTGGCACCTTCCCCGGTGGAGGTGTGCATGGTGTGTTTTTGGAACATTTTTTCACCGGCCGACTCCAAAAGTCAGCGGTTCCCCATCTCAGCCCAGAAAGCTGGTAGAACAACTTTGGTGGTGTCTTTCAGCTGCCTAGCGAGCAATGTAAAAACCGCCAGAGAACTCCTTGCTGGCACCTTCCCCGGTGGAGGTGTGCATGGGGTGTGTTTGGAACATTTTTTCACCGCCGACTCCAAAAGTCAGCGGTTCCCCATCTCAGCCCAGAAAGCTGGTAGAACAACTTTGGTGGTGTCTTTCAGCTGCCTAGCGGAGCAATGTAAAAACCGCCAGAGAACTCCTTGCTGGCACCTTCCCCGGTGGAGGTGTGCATGGGTGTGTTTGGAACATTTTTTCACCGGCCGACTCCAAAAGTCAGCGGTTCCCCATCTCAGCCCAGAAAGCTGGTAGAACAACTTTGGTGGTGTCTTTCAGCTGCCTAGCGGAGCAATGTAAAAACCGCCAGAGAACTCCTTGCTGGCACCTTCCCCGGTGGAGGTGTGCATGGGGTGTGTTTGGAACATTTTTTCACCGGCCGACTCCAAAAGTCAGCGGTTCCCCATCTCAGCCCAGAAAGCTGGTAGAACAACTTTGGTGGTGTCTTTCAGCTGCCTAGCGGAGCAATGTAAAAACCGCCAGAGAACTCCTTGCTGGCACCTTCCCCGGTGGAGGTGTGCATGGGGTGTGTTTGGAACATTTTTTCACCGGCCGACTCCAAAAGTCAGCGGTTCCCCATCTCAGCCCAGAAAGCTGGTAGAACAACTTTTGTGGTGTCTTTCAGCTGCCTAGCGGAGCAATGTAAAAACCGCCAGAGAACTCCTTGCTGGCACCTTCCCCGGTGGAGGTGTGCATGGGGTGTGTTTGGAACATTTTTTCACCGGCCGACTCCAAAAGTCAGCGGTTCCCCATCTCAGCCCAGAAAGCTGGTAGAACAACTTTGGTGGTGTCTTTCAGCTGCCTAGCGGAGCAATGTAAAAACCGCCAGAGAACTCCTTGCTGGCACCTTCCCCGGTGGAGGTGTGCATGGGGTGTGTTTGGAACATTTTTTCACCGGCCGACTCCAAAAGTCAGCGGTTCCCCATCTCAGCCCAGAAAGCTGGTAGAACAACTTTGGTGGTGTCTTTCAGCTGCCTAGCGGAGCAATGTAAAAACCGCCAGAGAACTCCTTGCTGGCACCTTCCCCGGTGGAGGTGTGCATGGGTGTGTTTGGAACATTTTTTCACCGGCCGACTCCAAAAGTCAGCGGTTCCCCATCTCAGCCAGAAAGCTGGTAGAACAACTTTGTGGTGTCTTTCAGCTGCCTAGCGGAGCAATGTAAAAACCGCCAGAGAACTCCTTGCTGGCACCTTCCCCGGTGGAGGTGTGCATGGGGTGTGTTTGGAACATTTTTTCACCGGCGACTCCAAAAGTCAGCGGTTCCCCATCTCAGCCCAGAAAGCTGGTAGAACAACTTTGGTGGTGTCTTTCAGCTGCCTAGCGGAGCAATGTAAAAACCGCCAGAGAACTCCTTGCTGGCACCTTCCCCGGTGGAGGTGTGCATGGGGTGTGTTTGGAACATTTTTTCACCGGCCGACTCCAAAAGTCAGCGGTTCCCCATCTCAGCCCAGAAAGCTGGTAGAACAACTTTGGTGGGGTCTTTCAGCTGCCTAGCGGAGCAATGTAAAAACCGCCAGAGAACTCCTTGCTGGCACCTTCCCCGGTGGAGGTGTGCATGGGTGTGTTTGGAACATTTTTTCACCGGCCGACTCCAAAAGTCAGCGGTTCCCCATCTCAGCCCAGAAAGCTGGTAGAACAACTTTGTGGTGTCTTTCAGCTGCCTAGCGGAGCAATGTAAAAACCGCCAGAGAACTCCTTGCTGGCACCTTCCCCGTGGAGGTGTGCATGGGGTGTTTGGAACATTTTTTCACCGGCCGACTCCAAAAGTCAGCGGTTCCCCATCTCAGCCCAGAAAGCTGGTAGAACAACTTTGGTGGTGTCTTTCAGCTGCCTAGCGGAGCAATGTAAAAACCGCCAGAGAACTCCTTGCTGGCACCTTCCCCGGTGGAGGTGTGCATGGGGTGTTTGGAACATTTTTTCACCGGCCGACTCCAAAAGTCAGCGGTTCCCCATCTCAGCCCAGAAAGCTGGTAGAACAACTTTGTGGTGTCTTTCAGCTGCCTAGCGGAGCAATGTAAAAACCGCCAGAGAACTCCTTGCTGGCACCTTCCCCGGTGGAGGTGTGCATGGGGTGTGTTTGGAACATTTTTTCACCGGCCGACTCCAAAAGTCAGCGGTTCCCCATCTCAGCCCAGAAAGCTGGTAGAACAACTTTTGTGGTGTCTTTCAGCTGCCTAGCGGAGCAATGTAAAAACCGCCAGAGAACTCCTTGCTGGCACCTTCCCGGTGGAGGTGTGCATGGGGTGTGTTTGGAACATTTTTTCACCGGCCGACTCCAAAAGTCAGCGGTTCCCCATCTCAGCCCAGAAAGCTGGTAGAACAACTTTTGTGGTGTCTTTCAGCTGCCTAGCGGAGCAATGTAAAAACCGCCAGAGAACTCCTTGCTGGCACCTTCCCCGGTGGAGGTGTGCATGGGTGTGTTTGGAACATTTTTTCACCGGCCGACTCCAAAAGTCAGCGGTTCCCCATCTCAGCCCAGAAAGCTGGTAGAACAACTTTGGTGGTGTCTTTCAGCTGCCTAGCGGAGCAATGTAAAAACCGCCAGAGAACTCCTTGCTGGCACCTTCCCCTGTGGAGGTGTGCATGGGGTGTGTTTGGAACATTTTTTCACCGGCCGACTCCAAAAGTCAGCGGTTCCCCATCTCAGCCCAGAAAGCTGGTAGAACAACTTTGTGGTGTCTTTCAGCTGCCTAGCGGAGCAATGTAAAAACCGCCAGAGAACTCCTTGCTGGCACCTTCCCCGGTGGAGGTGTGCATGGGGTGTGTTTGGAACATTTTTTCACCGGCCGACTCCAAAAGTCAGCGGTTCCCCATCTCAGCCCAGAAAGCTGGTAGAACAACTTTGGTGGTGTCTTTCAGCTGCCTAGCGGAGCAATGTAAAAACCGCCAGAGAACTCCTTGCTGGCACCTTCCCCGGTGGAGGTGTGCATGGGGTGTGTTTGGAACATTTTTTCACCGGCCGACTCCAAAAGTCAGCGGTTCCCCATCTCAGCCCAGAAAGCTGGTAGAACAACTTTGGTGGTGTCTTTCAGCTGCCTAGCGGAGCAATGTAAAAACCGCCAGAGAACTCCTTGCTGGCACCTTCCCCGGTGGAGGTGTGCATGGGGTGTGTTTGGAACATTTTTTCACCGGCCGACTCCAAAAGTCAGCGGTTCCCCATCTCAGCCCAGAAAGCTGGTAGAACAACTTTGTGGTGTCTTTCAGCTGCCTAGCGGAGCAATGTAAAAACCGCCAGAGAACTCCTTGCTGGCACCTTCCCCGGTGGAGGTGTGCATGGGGTGTGTTTGGAACATTTTTTCACCCGCCGACTCCAAAAGTCAGCGGTTCCCCATCTCAGCCCAGAAAGCTGGTAGAACAACTTTGGTGGTGTCTTTCAGCTGCCTAGCGGAGCAATGTAAAAACCGCCAGAGAACTCCTTGCTGGCACCTTCCCCGGTGGAGGTGTGCATGGGGTGTGTTTGGAACATTTTTTCACCGGCCGACTCCAAAAGTCAGCGGTTCCCCATCTCAGCCCAGAAAGCTGGTAGAACAACTTTGGTGGTGTCTTTCAGCTGCCTAGCGGAGCAATGTAAAAACCGCCAGAGAACTCCTTGCTGGCACCTTCCCCGGTGGAGGTGTGCATGGGTGTTTTGGAACATTTTTTCACCGGCCGACTCCAAAAGTCAGCGGTTCCCCATCTCAGCCCAGAAAGCTGGTAGAACAACTTTGGTGGTGTCTTTCAGCTGCCTAGCGGAGCAATGTAAAAACCGCCAGAGAACTCCTTGCTGGCACCTTCCCCGGTGGAGGTGTGCATGGGGTGTTTGGAACATTTTTTCACCGGCCGACTCCAAAAGTCAGCGGTTCCCCATCTCAGCCCAGAAAGCTGGTAGAACAACTTTGGTGGTGTCTTTCAGCTGCCTAGCGGAGCAATGTAAAAACCGCCAGAGAACTCCTTGCTGGCACCTTCCCCGGTGGAGGTGTGCATGGGGTGTGTTTGGAACATTTTTTCACCGGCCGACTCCAAAAGTCAGCGGTTCCCCATCTCAGCCCAGAAAGCTGGTAGAACAACTTTGGTGGTGTCTTTCAGCTGCCTAGCGGAGCAATGTAAAAACCGCCAGAGAACTCCTTGCTGGCACCTTCCCCGGTGGAGGTGTGCATGGGGTGTGTTTGGAACATTTTTTCACCGGCCGACTCCAAAAGTCAGCGGTTCCCCATCTCAGCCCAGAAAGCTGGTAGAACAACTTTGGTGGTGTCTTTCAGCTGCCTAGCGGAGCAATGTAAAAACCGCCAGAGAACTCCTTGCTGGCACCTTCCCCGGTGGAGGTGTGCATGGGGTGTGTTTGGAACATTTTTTCACCGGCCGACTCCAAAAGTCAGCGGTTCCCCATCTCAGCCCAGAAAGCTGGTAGAACAACTTTTGTGGTGTCTTTCAGCTGCCTAGCGGAGCAATGTAAAAACCGCCAGAGAACTCCTTGCTGGCACCTTCCCCGGTGGAGGTGTGCATGGGGTGTGTTTGGAACATTTTTTCACCGGCCGACTCCAAAAGTCAGCGGTTCCCCATCTCAGCCCAGAAAGCTGGTAGAACAACTTTGTGGTGTCTTTCAGCTGCCTAGCGGAGCAATGTAAAAACCGCCAGAGAACTCCTTGCTGGCACCTTCCCCGGTGGAGGTGTGCATGGGGTGTGTTTGGAACATTTTTTCACCGGCCGACTCCAAAAGTCAGCGGTTCCCCATCTCAGCCCAGAAAGCTGGTAGAACAACTTTGGTGGTGTCTTTCAGCTGCCTAGCGGAGCAATGTAAAAACCGCCAGAGAACTCCTTGCTGGCACCTTCCCCGGTGGAGGTGTGCATGGGTGTGTTTGGAACATTTTTTCACCGGCCGACTCCAAAAGTCAGCGGTTCCCCATCTCAGCCCAGAAAGCTGGTAGAACAACTTTGTGGTGTCTTTCAGCTGCCTAGCGGAGCAATGTAAAAACCGCCAGAGAACTCCTTGCTGGCACCTTCCCCGGTGGAGGTGTGCATGGGGTGTGTTTGGAACATTTTTTCACCGGCCGACTCCAAAAGTCAGCGGTTCCCCATCTCAGCCCAGAAAGCTGGTAGAACAACTTTGGTGGTGTCTTTCAGCTGCCTAGCGGAGCAATGTAAAAACCGCCAGAGAACTCCTTGCTGGCACCTTCCCCGGTGGAGGTGTGCATGGGGTGTGTTTGGAACATTTTTTCACCGGCCGACTCCAAAAGTCAGCGGTTCCCCATCTCAGCCCAGAAAGCTGGTAGAACAACTTTGGTGGTGTCTTTCAGCTGCCTAGCGGAGCAATGTAAAAACCGCCAGAGAACTCCTTGCTGGCACCTTCCCCGGTGGAGGTGTGCATGGGGTGTGTTTGGAACATTTTTTCACCGGCCGACTCCAAAAGTCAGCGGTTCCCCATCTCAGCCCAGAAAGCTGGTAGAACAACTTTTGTGGTGTCTTTCAGCTGCCTAGCGGAGCAATGTAAAAACCGCCAGAGAACTCCTTGCTGGCACCTTCCCCGGTGGAGGTGTGCATGGGGTGTGTTTGGAACATTTTTTCACCGGCCGACTCCAAAAGTCAGCGGTTCCCCATCTCAGCCCAGAAAGCTGGTAGAACAACTTTGTTGGTGTCTTTCAGCTGCCTAGCGGAGCAATGTAAAAACCGCCAGAGAACTCCTTGCTGGCACCTTCCCCGGTGGAGGTGTGCATGGGGTGTGTTTGGAACATTTTTTCACCGGCCGACTCCAAAAGTCAGCGGTTCCCCATCTCAGCCCAGAAAGCTGGTAGAACAACTTTTGTGGTGTCTTTCAGCTGCCTAGCGGAGCAATGTAAAAACCGCCAGAGAACTCCTTGCTGGCACCTTCCCCGGTGGAGGTGTGCATGGGGTGTTTTTGAACATTTTTTCACCGGCCGACTCCAAAAGTCAGCGGTTCCCCATCTCAGCCCAGAAAGCTGGTAGAACAACTTTGGTGGTGTCTTTCAGCTGCCTAGCGGAGCAATGTAAAAACCGCCAGAGAACTCCTTGCTGGCACCTTCCCCGGTGGAGGTGTGCATGGGGTGTTTGGAACATTTTTTCACCGGCCGACTCCAAAAGTCAGCGGTTCCCCATCTCAGCCCAGAAAGCTGGTAGAACAACTTTGGTGGTGTCTTTCAGCTGCCTAGCGGAGCAATGTAAAAACCGCCAGAGAACTCCTTGCTGGCACCTTCCCCGGTGGAGGTGTGCATGGGGTGTGTTTGGAACATTTTTTCACCGGCCGACTCCAAAAGTCAGCGGTTCCCCATCTCAGCCCAGAAAGCTGGTAGAACAACTTTGGTGGTGTCTTTCAGCTGCCTAGCGGAGCAATGTAAAAACCGCCAGAGAACTCCTTGCTGGCACCTTCCCCGTGGAGGTGTGCATGGGGTGTGTTTGGAACATTTTTTCACCGGCCGACTCCAAAAGTCAGCGGTTCCCCATCTCAGCCCAGAAAGCTGGTAGAACAACTTTGGTGGTGTCTTTCAGCTGCCTAGCGGAGCAATGTAAAAACCGCCAGAGAACTCCTTGCTGGCACCTTCCCCGGTGGAGGTGTGCATGGGGTGTGTTTGGAACATTTTTTCACCGGCCGACTCCAAAAGTCAGCGGTTCCCCATCTCAGCCCAGAAAGCTGGTAGAACAACTTTGGTGGTGTCTTTCAGCTGCCTAGCGGAGCAATGTAAAAACCGCCAGAGAACTCCTTGCTGGCACCTTCCCCGGTGGAGGTGTGCATGGGGTGTGTTTGGAACATTTTTTCACCGGCCGACTCCAAAAGTCAGCGGTTCCCCATCTCAGCCCAGAAAGCTGGTAGAACAACTTTGTGGTGTCTTTCAGCTGCCTAGCGGAGCAATGTAAAAACCGCCAGAGAACTCCTTGCTGGCACCTTCCCCGGTGGAGGTGTGCATGGGGTGTGTTTGGAACATTTTTTCACCGGCCGACTCCAAAAGTCAGCGGTTCCCCATCTCAGCCAAGAAAGCTGGTAGAACAACTTTGTGGTGTCTTTCAGCTGCCTAGCGGAGCAATGTAAAAACCGCCAGAGAACTCCTTGCTGGCACCTTCCCCGGTGGAGGTGTGCATGGGGTGTGTTTGGAACATTTTTTCACCGGCCGACTCCAAAAGTCAGCGGTTCCCCATCTCAGCCCAGAAAGCTGGTAGAACAACTTTGGTGGTGTCTTTCAGCTGCCTAGCGGAGCAATGTAAAAACCGCCAGAGAACTCCTTGCTGGCACCTTCCCCGGTGGAGGTGTGCATGGGGTGTGTTTGGAACATTTTTTCACCGGCCGACTCCAAAAGTCAGCGGTTCCCCATCTCAGCCCAGAAAGCTGGTAGAACAACTTTGGTGGTGTCTTTCAGCTGCCTAGCGGAGCAATGTAAAAACCGCCAGAGAACTCCTTGCTGGCACCTTCCCCGGTGGAGGTGTGCATGGGGTGTGTTTGGAACATTTTTTCACCGGCCGACTCCAAAAGTCAGCGGTTCCCCATCTCAGCCCAGAAAGCTGGTAGAACAACTTTGTGGTGTCTTTCAGCTGCCTAGCGGAGCAATGTAAAAACCGCCAGAGAACTCCTTGCTGGCACCTTCCCCGGTGGAGGTGTGCATGGGGTGTGTTTGGAACATTTTTTCACCGGCCGACTCCAAAAGTCAGCGGTTCCCCATCTCAGCCCAGAAAGCTGGTAGAACAACTTTTGTGGTGTCTTTCAGCTGCCTAGCGGAGCAATGTAAAAACCGCCAGAGAACTCCTTGCTGGCACCTTCCCCGGTGGAGGTGTGCATGGGGTGTGTTTGGAACATTTTTTCACCGGCCGACTCCAAAAGTCAGCGGTTCCCCATCTCAGCCCAGAAAGCTGGTAGAACAACTTTGGTGGTGTCTTTCAGCTGCCTAGCGGAGCAATGTAAAAACCGCCAGAGAACTCCTTGCTGGCACCTTCCCCGGTGGAGGTGTGCATGGGGTGTGTTTGGAACATTTTTTCACCGGCCGACTCCAAAAGTCAGCGGTTCCCCATCTCAGCCCAGAAAGCTGGTAGAACAACTTTGGTGGTGTCTTTCAGCTGCCTAGCGGAGCAATGTAAAAACCGCCAGAGAACTCCTTGCTGGCACCTTCCCCGGTGGAGGTGTGCATGGGGTGTGTTTGGAACATTTTTTCACCGGCCGACTCCAAAAGTCAGCGGTTCCCCATCTCAGCCCAGAAAGCTGGTAGAACAACTTTGTGGTGTCTTTCAGCTGCCTAGCGGAGCAATGTAAAAACCGCCAGAGAACTCCTTGCTGGCACCTTCCCCGGTGGAGGTGTGCATGGGGTGTGTTTGGAACATTTTTTCACCGGCCGACTCCAAAAGTCAGCGGTTCCCCATCTCAGCCCAGAAAGCTGGTAGAACAACTTTGTGGTGTCTTTCAGCTGCCTAGCGGAGCAATGTAAAAACCGCCAGAGAACTCCTTGCTGGCACCTTCCCCGGTGGAGGTGTGCATGGGGTGTGTTTGGAACATTTTTTCACCGGCCGACTCCAAAAGTCAGCGGTTCCCCATCTCAGCCCAGAAAGCTGGTAGAACAACTTTTGTGGTGTCTTTCAGCTGCCTAGCGGAGCAATGTAAAAACCGCCAGAGAACTCCTTGCTGGCACCTTCCCCGGTGGAGGTGTGCATGGGGTGTGTTTGGAACATTTTTTCACCGGCCGACTCCAAAAGTCAGCGGTTCCCCATCTCAGCCCAGAAAGCTGGTAGAACAACTTTGGTGGTGTCTTTCAGCTGCCTAGCGGAGCAATGTAAAAACCGCCAGAGAACTCCTTGCTGGCACCTTCCCCGGTGGAGGTGTGCATGGGGTGTGTTTGGAACATTTTTTCACCGGCCGACTCCAAAAGTCAGCGGTTCCCCATCTCAGCCCAGAAAGCTGGTAGAACAACTTTGTGGTGTCTTTCAGCTGCCTAGCGGAGCAATGTAAAAACCGCCAGAGAACTCCTTGCTGGCACCTTCCCCGGTGGAGGTGTGCATGGGGTGTGTTTGGAACATTTTTTCACCGGCCGACTCCAAAAGTCAGCGGTTCCCCATCTCAGCCCAGAAAGCTGGTAGAACAACTTTGTGGTGTCTTTCAGCTGCCTAGCGGAGCAATGTAAAAACCGCCAGAGAACTCCTTGCTGGCACCTTCCCCGGTGGAGGTGTGCATGGGGTGTGTTTGGAACATTTTTTCACCGGCCGACTCCAAAAGTCAGCGGTTCCCCATCTCAGCCCAGAAAGCTGGTAGAACAACTTTGGTGGTGTCTTTCAGCTGCCTAGCGGAGCAATGTAAAAACCGCCAGAGAACTCCTTGCTGGCACCTTCCCCGGTGGAGGTGTGCATGGGGTGTGTTTGGAACATTTTTTCACCGGCCGACTCCAAAAGTCAGCGGTTCCCCATCTCAGCCCAGAAAGCTGGTAGAACAACTTTTGTGGTGTCTTTCAGCTGCCTAGCGGAGCAATGTAAAAACCGCCAGAGAACTCCTTGCTGGCACCTTCCCCGGTGGAGGTGTGCATGGGGTGTGTTTGGAACATTTTTTCACCGGCCGACTCCAAAAGTCAGCGGTTCCCCATCTCAGCCCAGAAAGCTGGTAGAACAACTTTGGTGGTGTCTTTCAGCTGCCTAGCGGAGCAATGTAAAAACCGCCAGAGAACTCCTTGCTGGCACCTTCCCCGGTGGAGGTGTGCATGGGGTGTGTTTGGAACATTTTTTCACCGGCCGACTCCAAAAGTCAGCGGTTCCCCATCTCAGCCCAGAAAGCTGGTAGAACAACTTTGGTGGTGTCTTTCAGCTGCCTAGCGGAGCAATGTAAAAACCGCCAGAGAACTCCTTGCTGGCACCTTCCCCGGTGGAGGTGTGCATGGGGTGTGTTTGGAACATTTTTTCACCGGCCGACTCCAAAAGTCAGCGGTTCCCCATCTCAGCCCAGAAAGCTGGTAGAACAACTTTGGTGGTGTCTTTCAGCTGCCTAGCGGAGCAATGTAAAAACCGCCAGAGAACTCCTTGCTGGCACCTTCCCCGGTGGAGGTGTGCATGGGGTGTGTTTGGAACATTTTTTCACCGGCCGACTCCAAAAGTCAGCGGTTCCCCATCTCAGCCCAGAAAGCTGGTAGAACAACTTTGGTGGTGTCTTTCAGCTGCCTAGCGGAGCAATGTAAAAACCGCCAGAGAACTCCTTGCTGGCACCTTCCCCGGTGGAGGTGTGCATGGGGTGTGTTTGGAACATTTTTTCACCGGCCGACTCCAAAAGTCAGCGGTTCCCCATCTCACCCCAGAAAGCTGGTAGAACAACTTTGTGGTGTCTTTCAGCTGCCTAGCGGAGCAATGTAAAAACCGCCAGAGAACTCCTTGCTGGCACCTTCCCCGGTGGAGGTGTGCATGGGGTGTGTTTGGAACATTTTTTCACCGGCCGACTCCAAAAGTCAGCGGTTCCCCATCTCAGCCCAGAAAGCTGGTAGAACAACTTTGTGGTGTCTTTCAGCTGCCTAGCGGAGCAATGTAAAAACCGCCAGAGAACTCCTTGATGGCACCTTCCCCGGTGGAGGTGTGCATGGGGTGTGTTTGGAACATTTTTTCACCGGCCGACTCCAAAAGTCAGCGGTTCCCCATCTCAGCCCAGAAAGCTGGTAGAACAACTTTGGTGGTGTCTTTCAGCTGCCTAGCGGAGCAATGTAAAAACCGCCAGAGAACTCCTTGCTGGCACCTTCCCCGGTGGAGGTGTGCATGGGGTGTGTTTGGAACATTTTTTCACCGGCCGACTCCAAAAGTCAGCGGTTCCCCATCTCAGCCCAGAAAGCTGGTAGAACAACTTTGGTGGTGTCTTTCAGCTGCCTAGCGGAGCAATGTAAAAACCGCCAGAGAACTCCTTGCTGGCACCTTCCCCGGTGGAGGTGTGCATGGGGTGTGTTTGGAACATTTTTTCACCGGCCGACTCCAAAAGTCAGCGGTTCCCCATCTCAGCCCAGAAAGCTGGTAGAACAACTTTGGTGGTGTCTTTCAGCTGCCTAGCGGAGCAATGTAAAAACCGCCAGAGAACTCCTTGCTGGCACCTTCCCCGGTGGAGGTGTGCATGGGGTGTGTTTGGAACATTTTTTCACCGGCCGACTCCAAAAGTCAGCGGTTCCCCATCTCAGCCCAGAAAGCTGGTAGAACAACTTTGGTGGTGTCTTTCAGCTGCCTAGCGGAGCAATGTAAAAACCGCCAGAGAACTCCTTGCTGGCACCTTCCCCGGTGGAGGTGTGCATGGGGTGTGTTTGGAACATTTTTTCACCGGCCGACTCCAAAAGTCAGCGGTTCCCCATCTCAGCCCAGAAAGCTGGTAGAACAACTTTGGTGGTGTCTTTCAGCTGCCTAGCGGAGCAATGTAAAAACCGCCAGAGAACTCCTTGCTGGCACCTTCCCCGGTGGAGGTGTGCATGGGGTGTGTTTGGAACATTTTTTCACCGGCCGACTCCAAAAGTCAGCGGTTCCCCATCTCAGCCCAGAAAGCTGGTAGAACAACTTTGGTGGTGTCTTTCAGCTGCCTAGCGGAGCAATGTAAAAACCGCCAGAGAACTCCTTGCTGGCACCTTCCCCGGTGGAGGTGTGCATGGGGTGTGTTTGGAACATTTTTTCACCGGCCGACTCCAAAAGTCAGCGGTTCCCCATCTCAGCCCAGAAAGCTGGTAGAACAACTTTGTGGTGTCTTTCAGCTGCCTAGCGGAGCAATGTAAAAACCGCCAGAGAACTCCTTGCTGGCACCTTCCCCGGTGGAGGTGTGCATGGGGTGTGTTTGGAACATTTTTTCACCGGCCGACTCCAAAAGTCAGCGGTTCCCCATCTCAGCCCAGAAAGCTGGTAGAACAACTTTGGTGGTGTCTTTCAGCTGCCTAGCGGAGCAATGTAAAAACCGCCAGAGAACTCCTTGCTGGCACCTTCCCCGGTGGAGGTGTGCATGGGGTGTGTTTGGAACATTTTTTCACCGGCCGACTCCAAAAGTCAGCGGTTCCCCATCTCAGCCCAGAAAGCTGGTAGAACAACTTTGGTGGTGTCTTTCAGCTGCCTAGCGGAGCAATGTAAAAACCGCCAGAGAACTCCTTGCTGGCACCTTCCCCGGTGGAGGTGTGCATGGGGTGTGTTTGGAACATTTTTTCACCGGCCGACTCCAAAAGTCAGCGGTTCCCCATCTCAGCCCAGAAAGCTGGTAGAACAACTTTGGTGGTGTCTTTCAGCTGCCTAGCGGAGCAATGTAAAAACCGCCAGAGAACTCCTTGCTGGCACCTTCCCCGGTGGAGGTGTGCATGGGGTGTGTTTGGAACATTTTTTCACCGGCCGACTCCAAAAGTCAGCGGTTCCCCATCTCAGCCCAGAAAGCTGGTAGAACAACTTTGTGGTGTCTTTCAGCTGCCTAGCGGAGCAATGTAAAAACCGCCAGAGAACTCCTTGCTGGCACCTTCCCCGGTGGAGGTGTGCATGGGGTGTGTTTGGAACATTTTTTCACCGGCCGACTCCAAAAGTCAGCGGTTCCCCATCTCAGCCCAGAAAGCTGGTAGAACAACTTTGGTGGTGTCTTTCAGCTGCCTAGCGGAGCAATGTAAAAACCGCCAGAGAACTCCTTGCTGGCACCTTCCCCGGTGGAGGTGTGCATGGGGTGTGTTTGGAACATTTTTTCACCGGCCGACTCCAAAAGTCAGCGGTTCCCCATCTCAGCCCAGAAAGCTGGTAGAACAACTTTGGTGGTGTCTTTCAGCTGCCTAGCGGAGCAATGTAAAAACCGCCAGAGAACTCCTTGCTGGCACCTTCCCCGGTGGAGGTGTGCATGGGGTGTGTTGGAACATTTTTTCACCGGCCGACTCCAAAAGTCAGCGGTTCCCCATCTCAGCCCAGAAAGCTGGTAGAACAACTTTGGTGGTGTCTTTCAGCTGCCTAGCGGAGCAATGTAAAAACCGCCAGAGAACTCCTTGCTGGCACCTTCCCCGGTGGAGGTGTGCATGGGGTGTGTTTGGAACATTTTTTCACCGGCCGACTCCAAAAGTCAGCGGTTCCCCATCTCAGCCCAGAAAGCTGGTAGAACAACTTTGGTGGTGTCTTTCAGCTGCCTAGCGGAGCAATGTAAAAACCGCCAGAGAACTCCTTGCTGGCACCTTCCCCGGTGGAGGTGTGCATGGGGTGTGTTTGGAACATTTTTTCACCGGCCGACTCCAAAAGTCAGCGGTTCCCCATCTCAGCCCAGAAAGCTGGTAGAACAACTTTGGTGGTGTCTTTCAGCTGCCTAGCGGAGCAATGTAAAAACCGCCAGAGAACTCCTTGCTGGCACCTTCCCCGGTGGAGGTGTGCATGGGGTGTGTTTGGAACATTTTTTCACCGGCCGACTCCAAAAGTCAGCGGTTCCCCATCTCAGCCCAGAAAGCTGGTAGAACAACTTTGGTGGTGTCTTTCAGCTGCCTAGCGGAGCAATGTAAAAACCGCCAGAGAACTCCTTGCTGGCACCTTCCCCGGTGGAGGTGTGCATGGGGTGTGTTTGGAACATTTTTTCACCGGCCGACTCCAAAAGTCAGCGGTTCCCCATCTCAGCCCAGAAAGCTGGTAGAACAACTTTTGTGGTGTCTTTCAGCTGCCTAGCGGAGCAATGTAAAAACCGCCAGAGAACTCCTTGCTGGCACCTTCCCCGGTGGAGGTGTGCATGGGGTGTGTTTGGAACATTTTTTCACCGGCCGACTCCAAAAGTCAGCGGTTCCCCATCTCAGCCCAGAAAGCTGGTAGAACAACTTTGGTGGTGTCTTTCAGCTGCCTAGCGGAGCAATGTAAAAACCGCCAGAGAACTCCTTGCTGGCACCTTCCCCGGTGGAGGTGTGCATGGGGTGTGTTTGGAACATTTTTTCACCGGCCGACTCCAAAAGTCAGCGGTTCCCCATCTCAGCCCAGAAAGCTGGTAGAACAACTTTGGTGGTGTCTTTCAGCTGCCTAGCGGAGCAATGTAAAAACCGCCAGAGAACTCCTTGCTGGCACCTTCCCCGGTGGAGGTGTGCATGGGGTGTGTTTGGAACATTTTTTCACCGGCCGACTCCAAAAGTCAGCGGTTCCCCATCTCAGCCCAGAAAGCTGGTAGAACAACTTTGGTGGTGTCTTTCAGCTGCCTAGCGGAGCAATGTAAAAACCGCCAGAGAACTCCTTGCTGGCACCTTCCCCGGTGGAGGTGTGCATGGGGTGTGTTTGGAACATTTTTTCACCGGCCGACTCCAAAAGTCAGCGGTTCCCCATCTCAGCCCAGAAAGCTGGTAGAACAACTTTGGTGGTGTCTTTCAGCTGCCTAGCGGAGCAATGTAAAAACCGCCAGAGAACTCCTTGCTGGCACCTTCCCCGGTGGAGGTGTGCATGGGGTGTGTTTGGAACATTTTTTCACCGGCCGACTCCAAAAGTCAGCGGTTCCCCATCTCAGCCCAGAAAGCTGGTAGAACAACTTTTGTGGTGTCTTTCAGCTGCCTAGCGGAGCAATGTAAAAACCGCCAGAGAACTCCTTGCTGGCACCTTCCCCGGTGGAGGTGTGCATGGGGTGTGTTTGGAACATTTTTTCACCGGCCGACTCCAAAAGTCAGCGGTTCCCCATCTCAGCCCAGAAAGCTGGTAGAACAACTTTTGTGGTGTCTTTCAGCTGCCTAGCGGAGCAATGTAAAAACCGCCAGAGAACTCCTTGCTGGCACCTTCCCCGGTGGAGGTGTGCATGGGGTGTGTTTGGAACATTTTTTCACCGGCCGACTCCAAAAGTCAGCGGTTCCCCATCTCAGCCCAGAAAGCTGGTAGAACAACTTTTGTGGTGTCTTTCAGCTGCCTAGCGGAGCAATGTAAAAACCGCCAGAGAACTCCTTGCTGGCACCTTCCCCGGTGGAGGTGTGCATGGGGTGTGTTTGGAACATTTTTTCACCGGCCGACTCCAAAAGTCAGCGGTTCCCCATCTCAGCCCAGAAAGCTGGTAGAACAACTTTGGTGGTGTCTTTCAGCTGCCTAGCGGAGCAATGTAAAAACCGCCAGAGAACTCCTTGCTGGCACCTTCCCCGGTGGAGGTGTGCATGGGGTGTGTTTGGAACATTTTTTCACCGGCCGACTCCAAAAGTCAGCGGTTCCCCATCTCAGCCCAGAAAGCTGGTAGAACAACTTTGGTGGTGTCTTTCAGCTGCCTAGCGGAGCAATGTAAAAACCGCCAGAGAACTCCTTGCTGGCACCTTCCCCGGTGGAGGTGTGCATGGGGTGTTTTGGAACATTTTTTCACCGGCCGACTCCAAAAGTCAGCGGTTCCCCATCTCAGCCCAGAAAGCTGGTAGAACAACTTTTGTGGTGTCTTTCAGCTGCCTAGCGGAGCAATGTAAAAACCGCCAGAGAACTCCTTGCTGGCACCTTCCCCGGTGGAGGTGTGCATGGGGTGTGTTTGGAACATTTTTTCACCGGCCGACTCCAAAAGTCAGCGGTTCCCCATCTCAGCCCAGAAAGCTGGTAGAACAACTTTGGTGGTGTCTTTCAGCTGCCTAGCGGAGCAATGTAAAAACCGCCAGAGAACTCCTTGCTGGCACCTTCCCCGGTGGAGGTGTGCATGGGGTGTGTTTGGAACATTTTTTCACCGGCCGACTCCAAAAGTCAGCGGTTCCCCATCTCAGCCCAGAAAGCTGGTAGAACAACTTTTGTGGTGTCTTTCAGCTGCCTAGCGGAGCAATGTAAAAACCGCCAGAGAACTCCTTGCTGGCACCTTCCCCGGTGGAGGTGTGCATGGGGTGTGTTTGGAACATTTTTTCACCGGCCGACTCCAAAAGTCAGCGGTTCCCCATCTCAGCCCAGAAAGCTGGTAGAACAACTTTGGTGGTGTCTTTCAGCTGCCTAGCGGAGCAATGTAAAAACCGCCAGAGAACTCCTTGCTGGCACCTTCCCCGGTGGAGGTGTGCATGGGGTGTGTTTGGAACATTTTTTCACCGGCCGACTCCAAAAGTCAGCGGTTCCCCATCTCAGCCCAGAAAGCTGGTAGAACAACTTTGGTGGTGTCTTTCAGCTGCCTAGCGGAGCAATGTAAAAACCGCCAGAGAACTCCTTGCTGGCACCTTCCCCGGTGGAGGTGTGCATGGGGTGTGTTTGGAACATTTTTTCACCGGCCGACTCCAAAAGTCAGCGGTTCCCCATCTCAGCCCAGAAAGCTGGTAGAACAACTTTGGTGGTGTCTTTCAGCTGCCTAGCGGAGCAATGTAAAAACCGCCAGAGAACTCCTTGCTGGCACCTTCCCCGGTGGAGGTGTGCATGGGGTGTGTTTGGAACATTTTTTCACCGGCCGACTCCAAAAGTCAGCGGTTCCCCATCTCAGCCCAGAAAGCTGGTAGAACAACTTTGGTGGTGTCTTTCAGCTGCCTAGCGGAGCAATGTAAAAACCGCCAGAGAACTCCTTGCTGGCACCTTCCCCGGTGGAGGTGTGCATGGGGTGTGTTTGGAACATTTTTTCACCGGCCGACTCCAAAAGTCAGCGGTTCCCCATCTCAGCCCAGAAAGCTGGTAGAACAACTTTGGTGGTGTCTTTCAGCTGCCTAGCGGAGCAATGTAAAAACCGCCAGAGAACTCCTTGCTGGCACCTTCCCCGGTGGAGGTGTGCATGGGGTGTGTTTGGAACATTTTTTCACCGGCCGACTCCAAAAGTCAGCGGTTCCCCATCTCAGCCCAGAAAGCTGGTAGAACAACTTTGGTGGTGTCTTTCAGCTGCCTAGCGGAGCAATGTAAAAACCGCCAGAGAACTCCTTGCTGGCACCTTCCCCGGTGGAGGTGTGCATGGGGTGTGTTTGGAACATTTTTTCACCGGCCGACTCCAAAAGTCAGCGGTTCCCCATCTCAGCCCAGAAAGCTGGTAGAACAACTTTGTGGTGTCTTTCAGCTGCCTAGCGGAGCAATGTAAAAACCGCCAGAGAACTCCTTGCTGGCACCTTCCCCGGTGGAGGTGTGCATGGGGTGTGTTTGGAACATTTTTTCACCGGCCGACTCCAAAAGTCAGCGGTTCCCCATCTCAGCCCAGAAAGCTGGTAGAACAACTTTTGTGGTGTCTTTCAGCTGCCTAGCGGAGCAATGTAAAAACCGCCAGAGAACTCCTTGCTGGCACCTTCCCCGGTGGAGGTGTGCATGGGGTGTGTTTGGAACATTTTTTCACCGGCCGACTCCAAAAGTCAGCGGTTCCCCATCTCAGCCCAGAAAGCTGGTAGAACAACTTTGGTGGTGTCTTTCAGCTGCCTAGCGGAGCAATGTAAAAACCGCCAGAGAACTCCTTGCTGGCACCTTCCCCGGTGGAGGTGTGCATGGGGTGTGTTTGGAACATTTTTTCACCGGCCGACTCCAAAAGTCAGCGGTTCCCCATCTCAGCCCAGAAAGCTGGTAGAACAACTTTGGTGGTGTCTTTCAGCTGCCTAGCGGAGCAATGTAAAAACCGCCAGAGAACTCCTTGCTGGCACCTTCCCCGGTGGAGGTGTGCATGGGGTGTGTTTGGAACATTTTTTCACCGGCCGACTCCAAAAGTCAGCGGTTCCCCATCTCAGCCCAGAAAGCTGGTAGAACAACTTTTGTGGTGTCTTTCAGCTGCCTAGCGGAGCAATGTAAAAACCGCCAGAGAACTCCTTGCTGGCACCTTCCCCGGTGGAGGTGTGCATGGGGTGTGTTTGGAACATTTTTTCACCGGCCGACTCCAAAAGTCAGCGGTTCCCCATCTCAGCCCAGAAAGCTGGTAGAACAACTTTGGTGGTGTCTTTCAGCTGCCTAGCGGAGCAATGTAAAAACCGCCAGAGAACTCCTTGCTGGCACCTTCCCCGGTGGAGGTGTGCATGGGGTGTGTTTGGAACATTTTTTCACCGGCCGACTCCAAAAGTCAGCGGTTCCCCATCTCAGCCCAGAAAGCTGGTAGAACAACTTTTGTGGTGTCTTTCAGCTGCCTAGCGGAGCAATGTAAAAACCGCCAGAGAACTCCTTGCTGGCACCTTCCCCGGTGGAGGTGTGCATGGGGTGTGTTTGGAACATTTTTTCACCGGCCGACTCCAAAAGTCAGCGGTTCCCCATCTCAGCCCAGAAAGCTGGTAGAACAACTTTTGTGGTGTCTTTCAGCTGCCTAGCGGAGCAATGTAAAAACCGCCAGAGAACTCCTTGCTGGCACCTTCCCCGGTGGAGGTGTGCATGGGGTGTGTTTGGAACATTTTTTCACCGGCCGACTCCAAAAGTCAGCGGTTCCCCATCTCAGCCCAGAAAGCTGGTAGAACAACTTTTGTGGTGTCTTTCAGCTGCCTAGCGGAGCAATGTAAAAACCGCCAGAGAACTCCTTGCTGGCACCTTCCCCGGTGGAGGTGTGCATGGGGTGTGTTTGGAACATTTTTTCACCGGCCGACTCCAAAAGTCAGCGGTTCCCCATCTCAGCCCAGAAAGCTGGTAGAACAACTTTGGTGGTGTCTTTCAGCTGCCTAGCGGAGCAATGTAAAAACCGCCAGAGAACTCCTTGCTGGCACCTTCCCCGGTGGAGGTGTGCATGGGGTGTGTTTGGAACATTTTTTCACCGGCCGACTCCAAAAGTCAGCGGTTCCCCATCTCAGCCCAGAAAGCTGGTAGAACAACTTTTGTGGTGTCTTTCAGCTGCCTAGCGGAGCAATGTAAAAACCGCCAGAGAACTCCTTGCTGGCACCTTCCCCGGTGGAGGTGTGCATGGGGTGTGTTTGGAACATTTTTTCACCGGCCGACTCCAAAAGTCAGCGGTTCCCCATCTCAGCCCAGAAAGCTGGTAGAACAACTTTTGTGGTGTCTTTCAGCTGCCTAGCGGAGCAATGTAAAAACCGCCAGAGAACTCCTTGCTGGCACCTTCCCCGGTGGAGGTGTGCATGGGGTGTGTTTGGAACATTTTTTCACCGGCCGACTCCAAAAGTCAGCGGTTCCCCATCTCAGCCCAGAAAGCTGGTAGAACAACTTTTGTGGTGTCTTTCAGCTGCCTAGCGGAGCAATGTAAAAACCGCCAGAGAACTCCTTGCTGGCACCTTCCCCGGTGGAGGTGTGCATGGGGTGTGTTTGGAACATTTTTTCACCGGCCGACTCCAAAAGTCAGCGGTTCCCCATCTCAGCCCAGAAAGCTGGTAGAACAACTTTGGTGGTGTCTTTCAGCTGCCTAGCGGAGCAATGTAAAAACCGCCAGAGAACTCCTTGCTGGCACCTTCCCCGGTGGAGGTGTGCATGGGGTGTGTTTGGAACATTTTTTCACCGGCCGACTCCAAAAGTCAGCGGTTCCCCATCTCAGCCCAGAAAGCTGGTAGAACAACTTTGTGGTGTCTTTCAGCTGCCTAGCGGAGCAATGTAAAAACCGCCAGAGAACTCCTTGCTGGCACCTTCCCCGGTGGAGGTGTGCATGGGGTGTGTTTGGAACATTTTTTCACCGGCCGACTCCAAAAGTCAGCGGTTCCCCATCTCAGCCCAGAAAGCTGGTAGAACAACTTTGTGGAGTCTTTCAGCTGCCTAGCGGAGCAATGTAAAAACCGCCAGAGAACTCCTTGCTGGCACCTTCCCCGGTGGAGGTGTGCATGGGGTGTGTTTGGAACATTTTTTCACCGGCCGACTCCAAAAGTCAGCGGTTCCCCATCTCAGCCCAGAAAGCTGGTAGAACAACTTTGTGGTGTCTTTCAGCTGCCTAGCGGAGCAATGTAAAAACCGCCAGAGAACTCCTTGCTGGCACCTTCCCCGGTGGAGGTGTGCATGGGGTGTGTTTGGAACATTTTTTCACCGGCCGACTCCAAAAGTCAGCGGTTCCCCATCTCAGCCCAGAAAGCTGGTAGAACAACTTTTGTGGTGTCTTTCAGCTGCCTAGCGGAGCAATGTAAAAACCGCCAGAGAACTCCTTGCTGGCACCTTCCCCGGTGGAGGTGTGCATGGGGTGTGTTTGGAACATTTTTTCACCGGCCGACTCCAAAAGTCAGCGGTTCCCCATCTCAGCCCAGAAAGCTGGTAGAACAACTTTTGTGGTGTCTTTCAGCTGCCTAGCGGAGCAATGTAAAAACCGCCAGAGAACTCCTTGCTGGCACCTTCCCCGGTGGAGGTGTGCATGGGGTGTGTTTGGAACATTTTTTCACCGGCCGACTCCAAAAGTCAGCGGTTCCCCATCTCAGCCCAGAAAGCTGGTAGAACAACTTTTGTGGTGTCTTTCAGCTGCCTAGCGGAGCAATGTAAAAACTGCCAGAGAACTCCTTGCTGGCACCTTCCCCGGTGGAGGTGTGCATGGGGTGTGTTTGGAACATTTTTTCACCGGCCGACTCCAAAAGTCAGCGGTTCCCCATCTCAGCCCAGAAAGCTGGTAGAACAACTTTTGTGGTGTCTTTCAGCTGCCTAGCGGAGCAATGTAAAAACCGCCAGAGAACTCCTTGCTGGCACCTTCCCCGGTGGAGGTGTGCATGGGGTGTGTTTGGAACATTTTTTCACCGGCCGACTCCAAAAGTCAGCGGTTCCCCATCTCAGCCCAGAAAGCTGGTAGAACAACTTTTGTGGTGTCTTTCAGCTGCCTAGCGGAGCAATGTAAAAACCGCCAGAGAACTCCTTGCTGGCACCTTCCCCGGTGGAGGTGTGCATGGGGTGTGTTTGGAACATTTTTTCACCGGCCGACTCCAAAAGTCAGCGGTTCCCCATCTCAGCCCAGAAAGCTGGTAGAACAACTTTTGTGGTGTCTTTCAGCTGCCTAGCGGAGCAATGTAAAAACCGCCAGAGAACTCCTTGCTGGCACCTTCCCCGGTGGAGGTGTGCATGGGGTGTGTTTGGAACATTTTTTCACCGGCCGACTCCAAAAGTCAGCGGTTCCCCATCTCAGCCCAGAAAGCTGGTAGAACAACTTTTGTGGTGTCTTTCAGCTGCCTAGCGGAGCAATGTAAAAACCGCCAGAGAACTCCTTGCTGGCACCTTCCCCGGTGGAGGTGTGCATGGGGTGTGTTTGGAACATTTTTTCACCGGCCGACTCCAAAAGTCAGCGGTTCCCCATCTCAGCCCAGAAAGCTGGTAGAACAACTTTTGTGGTGTCTTTCAGCTGCCTAGCGGAGCAATGTAAAAACCGCCAGAGAACTCCTTGCTGGCACCTTCCCCGGTGGAGGTGTGCATGGGGTGTGTTTGGAACATTTTTTCACCGGCCGACTCCAAAAGTCAGCGGTTCCCCATCTCAGCCCAGAAAGCTGGTAGAACAACTTTGGTGGTGTCTTTCAGCTGCCTAGCGGAGCAATGTAAAAACCGCCAGAGAACTCCTTGCTGGCACCTTCCCCGGTGGAGGTGTGCATGGGGTGTGTTTGGAACATTTTTTCACCGGCCGACTCCAAAAGTCAGCGGTTCCCCATCTCAGCCCAGAAAGCTGGTAGAACAACTTTTGTGGTGTCTTTCAGCTGCCTAGCGGAGCAATGTAAAAACCGCCAGAGAACTCCTTGCTGGCACCTTCCCCGGTGGAGGTGTGCATGGGGTGTGTTTGGAACATTTTTTCACCGGCCGACTCCAAAAGTCAGCGGTTCCCCATCTCAGCCCAGAAAGCTGGTAGAACAACTTTTGTGGTGTCTTTCAGCTGCCTAGCGGAGCAATGTAAAAACCGCCAGAGAACTCCTTGCTGGCACCTTCCCCGGTGGAGGTGTGCATGGGGTGTGTTTGGAACATTTTTTCACCGGCCGACTCCAAAAGTCAGCGGTTCCCCATCTCAGCCCAGAAAGCTGGTAGAACAACTTTTGTGGTGTCTTTCAGCTGCCTAGCGGAGCAATGTAAAAACCGCCAGAGAACTCCTTGCTGGCACCTTCCCCGGTGGAGGTGTGCATGGGGTGTGTTTGGAACATTTTTTCACCGGCCGACTCCAAAAGTCAGCGGTTCCCCATCTCAGCCCAGAAAGCTGGTAGAACAACTTTTGTGGTGTCTTTCAGCTGCCTAGCGGAGCAATGTAAAAACCGCCAGAGAACTCCTTGCTGGCACCTTCCCCGGTGGAGGTGTGCATGGGGTGTGTTTGGAACATTTTTTCACCGGCCGACTCCAAAAGTCAGCGGTTCCCCATCTCAGCCCAGAAAGCTGGTAGAACAACTTTTGTGGTGTCTTTCAGCTGCCTAGCGGAGCAATGTAAAAACCGCCAGAGAACTCCTTGCTGGCACCTTCCCCGGTGGAGGTGTGCATGGGGTGTGTTTGGAACATTTTTTCACCGGCCGACTGCAAAAGTCAGCGGTTCCCCATCTCAGCCCAGAAAGCTGGTAGAACAACTTTGTGGTGTCTTTCAGCTGCCTAGCGGAGCAATGTAAAAACCGCCAGAGAACTCCTTGCTGGCACCTTCCCCGGTGGAGGTGTGCATGGGTGTGTTTGGAACATTTTTTCACCGGCCGACTCCAAAAGTCAGCGGTTCCCCATCTCAGCCCAGAAAGCTGGTAGAACAACTTTTGTGGTGTCTTTCAGCTGCCTAGCGGAGCAATGTAAAAACCGCCAGAGAACTCCTTGCTGGCACCTTCCCCGGTGGAGGTGTGCATGGGGTGTGTTTGGAACATTTTTTCACCGGCCGACTCCAAAAGTCAGCGGTTCCCCATCTCAGCCCAGAAAGCTGGTAGAACAACTTTTGTGGTGTCTTTCAGCTGCCTAGCAGAGCAATGTAAAAACCGCCAGAGAACTCCTTGCTGGCACCTTCCCCGGTGGAGGTGTGCATGGGGTGTGTTTGGAACATTTTTTCACCGGCCGACTCCAAAAGTCAGCGGTTCCCCATCTCAGCCCAGAAAGCTGGTAGAACAACTTTGTGGTGTCTTTCAGCTGCCTAGCGGAGCAATGTAAAAACCGCCAGAGAACTCCTTGCTGGCACCTTCCCCGGTGGAGGTGTGCATGGGGTGTGTTTGGAACATTTTTTCACCGGCCGACTCCAAAAGTCAGCGGTTCCCCATCTCAGCCCAGAAAGCTGGTAGAACAACTTTGTGGTGTCTTTCAGCTGCCTAGCGGAGCAATGTAAAAACCGCCAGAGAACTCCTTGCTGGCACCTTCCCCGGTGGAGGTGTGCATGGGGTGTGTTTGGAACATTTTTTCACCGGCCGACTCCAAAAGTCAGCGGTTCCCCATCTCAGCCCAGAAAGCTGGTAGAACAACTTTTGTGGTGTCTTTCAGCTGCCTAGCGGAGCAATGTAAAAACCGCCAGAGAACTCCTTGCTGGCACCTTCCCCGGTGGAGGTGTGCATGGGGTGTGTTTGGAACATTTTTTCACCGGCCGACTCCAAAAGTCAGCGGTTCCCCATCTCAGCCCAGAAAGCTGGTAGAACAACTTTTGTGGTGTCTTTCAGCTGCCTAGCGGAGCAATGTAAAAACCGCCAGAGAACTCCTTGCTGGCACCTTCCCCGGTGGAGGTGTGCATGGGGTGTGTTTGGAACATTTTTTCACCGGCCGACTCCAAAAGTCAGCGGTTCCCCATCTCAGCCCAGAAAGCTGGTAGAACAACTTTTGTGGTGTCTTTCAGCTGCCTAGCGGAGCAATGTAAAAACCGCCAGAGAACTCCTTGCTGGCACCTTCCCCGGTGGAGGTGTGCATGGGGTGTGTTTGGAACATTTTTTCACCGGCCGACTCCAAAAGTCAGCGGTTCCCCATCTCAGCCCAGAAAGCTGGTAGAACAACTTTTGTGGTGTCTTTCAGCTGCCTAGCGGAGCAATGTAAAAACCGCCAGAGAACTCCTTGCTGGCACCTTCCCCGGTGGAGGTGTGCATGGGGTGTGTTTGGAACATTTTTTCACCGGCCGACTCCAAAAGTCAGCGGTTCCCCATCTCAGCCCAGAAAGCTGGTAGAACAACTATGTGGTGTCTTTCAGCTGCCTAGCGGAGCAATGTAAAAACCGCCAGAGAACTCCTTGCTGGCACCTTCCCCGGTGGAGGTGTGCATGGGGTGTGTTTGGAACATTTTTTCACCGGCCGACTCCAAAAGTCAGCGGTTCCCCATCTCAGCCCAGAAAGCTGGTAGAACAACTTTTGTGGTGTCTTTCAGCTGCCTAGCGGAGCAATGTAAAAACCGCCAGAGAACTCCTTGCTGGCACCTTCCCCGGTGGAGGTGTGCATGGGGTGTGTTTGGAACATTTTTTCACCGGCCGACTCCAAAAGTCAGCGGTTCCCCATCTCAGCCCAGAAAGCTGGTAGAACAACTTTTGTGGTGTCTTTCAGCTGCCTAGCGGAGCAATGTAAAAACCGCCAGAGAACTCCTTGCTGGCACCTTCCCCGGTGGAGGTGTGCATGGGGTGTGTTTGGAACATTTTTTCACCGGCCGACTCCAAAAGTCAGCGGTTCCCCATCTCAGCCCAGAAAGCTGGTAGAACAACTTTTGTGGTGTCTTTCAGCTGCCTAGCGGAGCAATGTAAAAACCGCCAGAGAACTCCTTGCTGGCACCTTCCCCGGTGGAGGTGTGCATGGGGTGTGTTTGGAACATTTTTTCACCGGCCGACTCCAAAAGTCAGCGGTTCCCCATCTCAGCCCAGAAAGCTGGTAGAACAACTTTTGTGGTGTCTTTCAGCTGCCTAGCGGAGCAATGTAAAAACCGCCAGAGAACTCCTTGCTGGCACCTTCCCCGGTGGAGGTGTGCATGGGGTGTGTTTGGAACATTTTTTCACCGGCCGACTCCAAAAGTCAGCGGTTCCCCGTCTCAGCCCAGAAAGCTGGTAGAACAACTTTTGTGGTGTCTTTCAGCTGCCTAGCGGAGCAATGTAAAAACCGCCAGAGAACTCCTTGCTGGCACCTTCCCCGGTGGAGGTGTGCATGGGGTGTGTTTGGAACATTTTTTCACCGGCCGACTCCAAAAGTCAGCGGTTCCCCATCTCAGCCCAGAAAGCTGGTAGAACAACTTTTGTGGTGTCTTTCAGCTGCCTAGCGGAGCAATGTAAAAACCGCCAGAGAACTCCTTGCTGGCACCTTCCCCGGTGGAGGTGTGCATGGGGTGTGTTTGGAACATTTTTTCACCGGCCGACTCCAAAAGTCAGCGGTTCCCCATCTCAGCCCAGAAAGCTGGTAGAACAACTTTGTGGTGTCTTTCAGCTGCCTAGCGGAGCAATGTAAAAACCGCCAGAGAACTCCTTGCTGGCACCTTCCCCGGTGGAGGTGTGCATGGGGTGTGTTTGGAACATTTTTTCACCGGCCGACTCCAAAAGTCAGCGGTTCCCCATCTCAGCCCAGAAAGCTGGTAGAACAACTTTTGTGGTGTCTTTCAGCTGCCTAGCGGAGCAATGTAAAAACCGCCAGAGAACTCCTTGCTGGCACCTTCCCCGGTGGAGGTGTGCATGGGGTGTGTTTGGAACATTTTTTCACCGGCCGACTCCAAAAGTCAGCGGTTCCCCATCTCAGCCCAGAAAGCTGGTAGAACAACTTTTGTGGTGTCTTTCAGCTGCCTAGCGGAGCAATGTAAAAACCGCCAGAGAACTCCTTGCTGGCACCTTCCCCGGTGGAGGTGTGCATGGGGTGTGTTTGGAACATTTTTTCACCGGCCGACTCCAAAAGTCAGCGGTTCCCCATCTCAGCCCAGAAAGCTGGTAGAACAACTTTTGTGGTGTCTTTCAGCTGCCTAGCGGAGCAATGTAAAAACCGCCAGAGAACTCCTTGCTGGCACCTTCCCCGGTGGAGGTGTGCATGGGGTGTGTTTGGAACATTTTTTCACCGGCCGACTCCAAAAGTCAGCGGTTCCCCATCTCAGCCCAGAAAGCTGGTAGAACAACTTTGTGGTGTCTTTCAGCTGCCTAGCGGAGCAATGTAAAAACCGCCAGAGAACTCCTTGCTGGCACCTTCCCCGGTGGAGGTGTGCATGGGGTGTGTTTGGAACATTTTTTCACCGGCCGACTCCAAAAGTCAGCGGTTCCCCATCTCAGCCCAGAAAGCTGGTAGAACAACTTTTGTGGTGTCTTTCAGCTGCCTAGCGGAGCAATGTAAAAACCGCCAGAGAACTCCTTGCTGGCACCTTCCCCGGTGGAGGTGTGCATGGGGTGTGTTTGGAACATTTTTTCACCGGCCGACTCCAAAAGTCAGCGGTTCCCCATCTCAGCCCAGAAAGCTGGTAGAACAACTTTTGTGGTGTCTTTCAGCTGCCTAGCAGAGCAATGTAAAAACCGCCAGAGAACTCCTTGCTGGCACCTTCCCCGGTGGAGGTGTGCATGGGGTGTGTTTGGAACATTTTTTCACCGGCCGACTCCAAAAGTCAGCGGTTCCCCATCTCAGCCCAGAAAGCTGGTAGAACAACTTTTGTGGTGTCTTTCAGCTGCCTAGCGGAGCAATGTAAAAACCGCCAGAGAACTCCTTGCTGGCACCTTCCCCGGTGGAGGTGTGCATGGGGTGTGTTTGGAACATTTTTTCACCGGCCGACTCCAAAAGTCAGCGGTTCCCCATCTCAGCCCAGAAAGCTGGTAGAACAACTTTGTGGTGTCTTTCAGCTGCCTAGCGGAGCAATGTAAAAACCGCCAGAGAACTCCTTGCTGGCACCTTCCCCGGTGGAGGTGTGCATGGGGTGCGTTTGGAACATTTTTTCACCGGCCGACTCCAAAAGTCAGCGGTTCCCCATCTCAGCCCAGAAAGCTGGTAGAACAACTTTTGTGGTGTCTTTCAGCTGCCTAGCGGAGCAATGTAAAAACCGCCAGAGAACTCCTTGCTGGCACCTTCCCCGGTGGAGGTGTGCATGGGGTGTGTTTGGAACATTTTTTCACCGGCCGACTCCAAAAGTCAGCGGTTCCCCATCTCAGCCCAGAAAGCTGGTAGAACAACTTTTGTGGTGTCTTTCAGCTGCCTAGCGGAGCAATGTAAAAACCGCCAGAGAACTCCTTGCTGGCACCTTCCCCGGTGGAGGTGTGCATGGGGTGTGTTTGGAACATTTTTTCACCGGCCGACTCCAAAAGTCAGCGGTTCCCCATCTCAGCCCAGAAAGCTGGTAGAACAACTTTTGTGGTGTCTTTCAGCTGCCTAGCGGAGCAATGTAAAAACCGCCAGAGAACTCCTTGCTGGCACCTTCCCCGGTGGAGGTGTGCATGGGGTGTGTTTGGAACATTTTTTCACCGGCCGACTCCAAAAGTCAGCGGTTCCCCATCTCAGCCCAGAAAGCTGGTAGAACAACTTTTGTGGTGTCTTTCAGCTGCCTAGCGGAGCAATGTAAAAACCGCCAGAGAACTCCTTGCTGGCACCTTCCCCGGTGGAGGTGTGCATGGGGTGTGTTTGGAACATTTTTTCACCGGCCGACTCCAAAAGTCAGCGGTTCCCCATCTCAGCCCAGAAAGCTGGTAGAACAACTTTTGTGGTGTCTTTCAGCTGCCTAGCGGAGCAATGTAAAAACCGCCAGAGAACTCCTTGCTGGCACCTTCCCCGGTGGAGGTGTGCATGGGGTGTGTTTGGAACATTTTTTCACCGGCCGACTCCAAAAGTCAGCGGTTCCCCATCTCAGCCCAGAAAGCTGGTAGAACAACTTTGGTGGTGTCTTTCAGCTGCCTAGCGGAGCAATGTAAAAACCGCCAGAGAACTCCTTGCTGGCACCTTCCCCGGTGGAGGTGTGCATGGGGTGTGTTTGGAACATTTTTTCACCGGCCGACTCCAAAAGTCAGCGGTTCCCCATCTCAGCCCAGAAAGCTGGTAGAACAACTTTGTGGTGTCTTTCAGCTGCCTAGCGGAGCAATGTAAAAACCGCCAGAGAACTCCTTGCTGGCACCTTCCCCGGTGGAGGTGTGCATGGGGTGTGTTTGGAACATTTTTTCACCGGCCGACTCCAAAAGTCAGCGGTTCCCCATCTCAGCCCAGAAAGCTGGTAGAACAACTTTTGTGGTGTCTTTCAGCTGCCTAGCGGAGCAATGTAAAAACCGCCAGAGAACTCCTTGCTGGCACCTTCCCCGGTGGAGGTGTGCATGGGGTGTGTTTGGAACATTTTTTCACCGGCCGACTCCAAAAGTCAGCGGTTCCCCATCTCAGCCCAGAAAGCTGGTAGAACAACTTTTGTGGTGTCTTTCAGCTGCCTAGCGGAGCAATGTAAAAACCGCCAGAGAACTCCTTGCTGGCACCTTCCCCGGTGGAGGTGTGCATGGGGTGTGTTTGGAACATTTTTTCACCGGCCGACTCCAAAAGTCAGCGGTTCCCCATCTCAGCCCAGAAAGCTGGTAGAACAACTTTGTGGTGTCTTTCAGCTGCCTAGCGGAGCAATGTAAAAACCGCCAGAGAACTCCTTGCTGGCACCTTCCCCGGTGGAGGTGTGCATGGGGTGTGTTTGGAACATTTTTTCACCGGCCGACTCCAAAAGTCAGCGGTTCCCCATCTCAGCCCAGAAAGCTGGTAGAACAACTTTTGTGGTGTCTTTCAGCTGCCTAGCGGAGCAATGTAAAAACCGCCAGAGAACTCCTTGCTGGCACCTTCCCCGGTGGAGGTGTGCATGGGGTGTGTTTGGAACATTTTTTCACCGGCCGACTCCAAAAGTCAGCGGTTCCCCATCTCAGCCCAGAAAGCTGGTAGAACAACTTTTGTGGTGTCTTTCAGCTGCCTAGTGGAGCAATGTAAAAACCGCCAGAGAACTCCTTTCTGGCACCTTCCCCGGTGGAGGTGTGCATGGGGTGTGTTTGGAACATTTTTTCACCGGCCGACTCCAAAAGTCAGCGGTTCCCCATCTCAGCCCAGAAAGCTGGTAGAACAACTTTTGTGGTGTCTTTCAGCTGCCTAGCGGAGCAATGTAAAAACCGCCAGAGAACTCCTTGCTGGCACCTTCCCCGGTGGAGGTGTGCATGGGGTGTGTTTGGAACATTTTTTCACCGGCCGACTCCAAAAGTCAGCGGTTCCCCATCTCAGCCCAGAAAGCTGGTAGAACAACTTTTGTGGTGTCTTTCAGCTGCCTAGCGGAGCAATGTAAAAACCGCCAGAGAACTCCTTGCTGGCACCTTCCCCGGTGGAGGTGTGCATGGGGTGTGTTTGGAACATTTTTTCACCGGCCGACTCCAAAAGTCAGCGGTTCCCCATCTCAGCCCAGAAAGCTGGTAGAACAACTTTTGTGGTGTCTTTCAGCTGCCTAGCGGAGCAATGTAAAAACCACCAGAGAACTCCTTGCTGGCACCTTCCCCGGTGGAGGTGTGCATGGGGTGTGTTTGGAACATTTTTTCACCGGCCGACTCCAAAAGTCAGCGGTTCCCCATCTCAGCCCAGAAAGCTGGTAGAACAACTTTTGTGGTGTCTTTCAGCTGCCTAGCGGAGCAATGTAAAAACCGCCAGAGAACTCCTTGCTGGCACCTTCCCCGGTGGAGGTGTGCATGGGGTGTGTTTGGAACATTTTTTCACCGGCCGACTCCAAAAGTCAGCGGTTCCCCATCTCAGCCCAGAAAGCTGGTAGAACAACTTTTGTGGTGTCTTTCAGCTGCCTAGCGGAGCAATGTAAAAACCGCCAGAGAACTCCTTGCTGGCACCTTCCCCGGTGGAGGTGTGCATGGGGTGTGTTTGGAACATTTTTTCACCGGCCGACTCCAAAAGTCAGCGGTTCCCCATCTCAGCCCAGAAAGCTGGTAGAACAACTTTTGTGGTGTCTTTCAGCTGCCTAGCGGAGCAATGTAAAAACCGCCAGAGAACTCCTTGCTGGCACCTTCCCCGGTGGAGGTGTGCATGGGGTGTGTTTGGAACATTTTTTCACCGGCCGACTCCAAAAGTCAGCGGTTCCCCATCTCAGCCCAGAAAGCTGGTAGAACAACTTTGTGGTGTCTTTCAGCTGCCTAGCGGAGCAATGTAAAAACCGCCAGAGAACTCCTTGCTGGCACCTTCCCCGGTGGAGGTGTGCATGGGGTGTGTTTGGAACATTTTTTCACCGGCCGACTCCAAAAGTCAGCGGTTCCCCATCTCAGCCCAGAAAGCTGGTAGAACAACTTTTGTGGTGTCTTTCAGCTGCCTAGCGGAGCAATGTAAAAACCGCCAGAGAACTCCTTGCTGGCACCTTCCCCGGTGGAGGTGTGCATGGGGTGTGTTTGGAACATTTTTTCACCGGCCGACTCCAAAAGTCAGCGGTTCCCCATCTCAGCCCAGAAAGCTGGTAGAACAACTTTTGTGGTGTCTTTCAGCTGCCTAGAGGAGCAATGTAAAAACCGCCAGAGAACTCCTTGCTGGCACCTTCCCCGGTGGAGGTGTGCATGGGGTGTGTTTGGAACATTTTTTCACCGGCCGACTCCAAAAGTCAGCGGTTCCCCATCTCAGCCCAGAAAGCTGGTAGAACAACTTTTGTGGTGTCTTTCAGCTGCCTAGCGGAGCAATGTAAAAACCGCCAGAGAACTCCTTGCTGGCACCTTCCCCGGTGGAGGTGTGCATGGGGTGTGTTTGGAACATTTTTTCACCGGCCGACTCCAAAAGTCAGCGGTTCCCCATCTCAGCCCAGAAAGCTGGTAGAACAACTTTTGTGGTGTCTTTCAGCTGCCTAGCGGAGCAATGTAAAAACCGCCAGAGAACTCCTTGCTGGCACCTTCCCCGGTGGAGGTGTGCATGGGGTGTGTTTGGAACATTTTTTCACCGGCCGACTCCAAAAGTCAGCGGTTCCCCATCTCAGCCCAGAAAGCTGGTAGAACAACTTTTGTGGTGTCTTTCAGCTGCCTAGCGGAGCAATGTAAAAACCGCCAGAGAACTCCTTGCTGGCACCTTCCCCGGTGGAGGTGTGCATGGGGTGTGTTTGGAACATTTTTTCACCGGCCGACTCCAAAAGTCAGCGGTTCCCCATCTCAGCCCAGAAAGCTGGTAGAACAACTTTTGTGGTGTCTTTCAGCTGCCTAGCGGAGCAATGTAAAAACCGCCAGAGAACTCCTTGCTGGCACCTTCCCCGGTGGAGGTGTGCATGGGGTGTGTTTGGAACATTTTTTCACCGGCCGACTCCAAAAGTCAGCGGTTCCCCATCTCAGCCCAGAAAGCTGGTAGAACAACTTTGTGGTGTCTTTCAGCTGCCTAGCGGAGCAATGTAAAAACCGCCAGAGAACTCCTTGCTGGCACCTTCCCCGGTGGAGGTGTGCATGGGGTGTGTTTGGAACATTTTTTCACCGGCCGACTCCAAAAGTCAGCGGTTCCCCATCTCAGCCCAGAAAGCTGGTAGAACAACTTTTGTGGTGTCTTTCAGCTGCCTAGCGGAGCAATGTAAAAACCGCCAGAGAACTCCTTGCTGGCACCTTCCCCGGTGGAGTTGTGCATGGGGTGTGTTTGGAACATTTTTTCACCGGCCGACTCCAAAAGTCAGCGGTTCCCCATCTCAGCCCAGAAAGCTGGTAGAACAACTTTTGTGGTGTCTTTCAGCTGCCTAGCGGAGCAATGTAAAAACCGCCAGAGAACTCCTTGCTGGCACCTTCCCCGGTGGAGGTGTGCATGGGGTGTGTTTGGAACATTTTTTCACCGGCCGACTCCAAAAGTCAGCGGTTCCCCATCTCAGCCCAGAAAGCTGGTAGAACAACTTTTGTGGTGTCTTTCAGCTGCCTAGCGGAGCAATGTAAAAACCGCCAGAGAACTCCTTGCTGGCACCTTCCCCGGTGGAGGTGTGCATGGGGTGTGTTTGGAACATTTTTTCACCGGCCGACTCCAAAAGTCAGCGGTTCCCCATCTCAGCCCAGAAAGCTGGTAGAACAACTTTGTGGTGTCTTTCAGCTGCCTAGCGGAGCAATGTAAAAACCGCCAGAGAACTCCTTGCTGGCACCTTCCCCGGTGGAGGTGTGCATGGGGTGTGTTTGGAACATTTTTTCACCGGCCGACTCCAAAAGTCAGCGGTTCCCCATCTCAGCCCAGAAAGCTGGTAGAACAACTTTTGTGGTGTCTTTCAGCTGCCTAGCGGAGCAATGTAAAAACCGCCAGAGAACTCCTTGCTGGCACCTTCCCCGGTGGAGGTGTGCATGGGGTGTGTTTGGAACATTTTTTCACCGGCCGACTCCAAAAGTCAGCGGTTCCCCATCTCAGCCCAGAAAGCTGGTAGAACAACTTTGTGGTGTCTTTCAGCTGCCTAGCGGAGCAATGTAAAAACCGCCAGAGAACTCCTTGCTGGCACCTTCCCCGGTGGAGGTGTGCATGGGGTGTGTTTGGAACATTTTTTCACCGGCCGACTCCAAAAGTCAGCGGTTCCCCATCTCAGCCCAGAAAGCTGGTAGAACAACTTTTGTGGTGTCTTTCAGCTGCCTAGCGGAGCAATGTAAAAACCGCCAGAGAACTCCTTGCTGGCACCTTCCCCGGTGGAGGTGTGCATGGGGTGTGTTTGGAACATTTTTTCACCGGCCGACTCCAAAAGTCAGCGGTTCCCCATCTCAGCCCAGAAAGCTGGTAGAACCACTTTTGTGGTGTCTTTCAGCTGCCTAGCGGAGCAAAGTAAAAACCGCCAGAGAACTCCTTGCTGGCACCTTCCCCGGTGGAGGTGTGCATGGGGTGTGTTTGGAACATTTTTTCACCGGCCGACTCCAAAAGTCAGCGGTTCCCCATCTCAGCCCAGAAAGCTGGTAGAACAACTTTGTGGTGTCTTTCAGCTGCCTAGCGGAGCAATGTAAAAACCGCCAGAGAACTCCTTGCTGGCACCTTCCCCGGTGGAGGTGTGCATGGGGTGTGTTTGGAACATTTTTTCACCGGCCGACTCCAAAAGTCAGCGGTTCCCCATCTCAGCCCAGAAAGCTGGTAGAACACCTTTGTGGTGTCTTTCAGCTGCCTAGCGGAGCAATGTAAAAACCGCCAGAGAACTCCTTGCTGGCACCTTCCCCGGTGGAGGTGTGCATGGGGTGTGTTTGGAACATTTTTTCACCGGCCGACTCCAAAAGTCAGCGGTTCCCCATCTCAGCCCAGAAAGCTGGTAGAACAACTTTTGTGGTGTCTTTCAGCTGCCTAGCGGAGCAATGTAAAAACCGCCAGAGAACTCCTTGCTGGCACCTTCCCCGGTGGAGGTGTGCATGGGGTGTGTTTGGAACATTTTTTCACCGGCCGACTCCAAAAGTCAGCGGTTCCCCATCTCAGCCCAGAAAGCTGGTAGAACAACTTTGTGGTGTCTTTCAGCTGCCTAGCGGAGCAATGTAAAAACCGCCAGAGAACTCCTTGCTGGCACCTTCCCCGGTGGAGGTGTGCATGGGGTGTGTTTGGAACATTTTTTCACCGGCCGACTCCAAAAGTCAGCGGTTCCCCATCTCAGCCCAGAAAGCTGGTAGAACAACTTTTGTGGTGTCTTTCAGCTGCCTAGCGGAGCAATGTAAAAACCGCCAGAGAACTCCTTGCTGGCACCTTCCCCGGTGGAGGTGTGCATGGGGTGTGTTTGGAACATTTTTTCACCGGCCGACTCCAAAAGTCAGCGGTTCCCCAACTCAGCCCAGAAATCTGGTAGAACAACTTTGTGGTGTCTTTCAGCTGCCTAGCGGAGCAATGTAAAAACCGCCAGAGAACTCCTTGCTGGCACCTTCCCCGGTGGAGGTGTGTATGGGGTGTGTTTGGAACATTTTTTCACCGGCCGACTCCAAAAGTCAGCGGTTCCCCATCTCAGCCCAGAAAGCTGGTAGAACAACTTTGGTGGTGTCTTTCAGCTGCCTAGCGGAGCAATGTAAAAACCGCCAGAGAACTCCTTGCTGGCACCTTCCCCGGTGGAGGTGTGCATGGGGTGTGTTTGGAACATTTTTTCACCGGCCGACTCCAAAAGTCAGCGGTTCCCCATCTCAGCCCAGAAAGCTGGTAGAACAACTTTTGTGGTGTCTTTCAGCTGCCTAGCGGAGCAATGTAAAAACCGCCAGAGAACTCCTTGCTGGCACCTTCCCCGGTGGAGGTGTGCATGGGGTGTGTTTGGAACATTTTTTCACCGGCCGACTCCAAAAGTCAGCGGTTCCCCATCTCAGCCCAGAAAGCTGGTAGAACAACTTTGGTGGTGTCTTTCAGCTGCCTAGCGGAGCAATGTAAAAACCGCCAGAGAACTCCTTGCTGGCACCTTCCCCGGTGGAGGTGTGCATGGGGTGTGTTTGGAACATTTTTTCACCGGCCGACTCCAAAAGTCAGCGGTTCCCCATCTCAGCCCAGAAAGCTGGTAGAACAACTTTTGTGGTGTCTTTCAGCTGCCTAGCGGAGCAATGTAAAAACCGCCAGAGAACTCCTTGCTGGCACCTTCCCCGGTGGAGGTGTGCATGGGGTGTGTTTGGAACATTTTTTCACCGGCCGACTCCAAAAGTCAGCGGTTCCCCATCTCAGCCCAGAAAGCTGGTAGAACAACTATGTGGTGTCTTTCAGCTGCCTAGCGGAGCAATGTAAAAACCGCCAGAGAACTCCTTGCTGGCACCTTCCCCGGTGGAGGTGTGCATGGGTGTGTTTGGAACATTTTTTCACCGGCCGACTCCAAAAGTCAGCGGTTCCCCATCTCAGCCCAGAAAGCTGGTAGAACAACTTTTGTGGTGTCTTTCAGCTGCCTAGCGGAGCAATGTAAAAACCGCCAGAGAACTCCTTGCTGGCACCTTCCCCGGTGGAGGTGTGCATGGGGTGTGTTTGGAACATTTTTTCACCGGCCGACTCCAAAAGTCAGCGGTTCCCCATCTCAGCCCAGAAAGCTGGTAGAACAACTTTTGTGGTGTCTTTCAGCTGCCTAGCGGAGCAATGTAAAAACCGCCAGAGAACTCCTTGCTGGCACCTTCCCCGGTGGAGGTGTGCATGGGGTGTGTTTGGAACATTTTTTCACCGGCCGACTCCAAAAGTCAGCGGTTCCCCATCTCAGCCCAGAAAGCTGGTAGAACAACTTTTGTGGTGTCTTTCAGCTGCCTAGCGGAGCAATGTAAAAACCGCCAGAGAACTCCTTGCTGGCACCTTCCCCGGTGGAGGTGTGCATGGGGTGTGTTTGGAACATTTTTTCACCGGCCGACTCCAAAAGTCAGCGGTTCCCCATCTCAGCCCAGAAAGCTGGTAGAACAACTTTGTGGTGTCTTTCAGCTGCCTAGCGGAGCAATGTAAAAACCGCCAGAGAACTCCTTGCTGGCACCTTCCCCGGTGGAGGTGTGCATGGGGTGTGTTTGGAACATTTTTTCACCGGCCGACTCCAAAAGTCAGCGGTTCCCCATCTCAGCCCAGAAAGCTGGTAGAACAACTTTTGTGGTGTCTTTCAGCTGCCTAGCGGAGCAATGTAAAAACCGCCAGAGAACTCCTTGCTGGCACCTTCCCCGGTGGAGGTGTGCATGGGGTGTGTTTGGAACATTTTTTCACCGGCCGACTCCAAAAGTCAGCGGTTCCCCATCTCAGCCCAGAAAGCTGGTAGAACAACTTTTGTGGTGTCTTTCAGCTGCCTAGCGGAGCAATGTAAAAACCGCCAGAGAACTCCTTGCTGGCACCTTCCCCGGTGGAGGTGTGCATGGGGTGTGTTTGGAACATTTTTTCACCGGCCGACTCCAAAAGTCAGCGGTTCCCCATCTCAGCCCAGAAAGCTGGTAGAACAACTTTTGTGGTGTCTTTCAGCTGCCTAGCGGAGCAATGTAAAAACCGCCAGAGAACTCCTTGCTGGCACCTTCCCCGGTGGAGGTGTGCATGGGGTGTGTTTGGAACATTTTTTCACCGGCCGAGTCAAAAAGTCAGCGGTTCCCCATCTCAGCCCAGAAAGCTGGTAGAACAACTTTGTGGTGTCTTTCAGCTGCCTAGCGGAGCAATGTAAAAACCGCCAGAGAACTCCTTGCTGGCACCTTCCCCGGTGGAGGTGTGCATGGGGTGTGTTTGGAACATTTTTTCACCGGCCGACTCCAAAAGTCAGCGGTTCCCCATCTCAGCCCAGAAAGCTGGTAGAACAACTTTTGTGGTGTCTTTCAGCTGCCTAGCGGAGCAATGTAAAAACCGCCAGAGAACTCCTTGCTGGCACCTTCCCCGGTGGAGGTGTGCATGGGGTGTTTTGGAACATTTTTTCACCGGCCGACTCCAAAAGTCAGCGGTTCCCCATCTCAGCCCAGAAAGCTGGTAGAACAACTTTTGTGGTGTCTTTCAGCTGCCTAGCGGAGCAATGTAAAAACCGCCAGAGAACTCCTTGCTGGCACCTTCCCCGGTGGAGGTGTGCATGGGGTGTGTTTGGAACATTTTTTCACCGGCCGACTCCAAAAGTCAGCGGTTCCCCATCTCAGCCCAGAAAGCTGGTAGAACAACTTTTGTGGTGTCTTTCAGCTGCCTAGCGGAGCAATGTAAAAACCGCCAGAGAACTCCTTGCTGGCACCTTCCCCGGTGGAGGTGTGCATGGGGTGTGTTTGGAACATTTTTTCACCGGCCGACTCCAAAAGTCAGCGGTTCCCCATCTCAGCCCAGAAAGCTGGTAGAACAACTTTTGTGGTGTCTTTCAGCTGCCTAGCGGAGCAATGTAAAAACCGCCAGAGAACTCCTTGCTGGCACCTTCCCCGGTGGAGGTGTGCATGGGGTGTGTTTGGAACATTTTTTCACCGGCCGACTCCAAAAGTCAGCGGTTCCCCATCTCAGCCCAGAAAGCTGGTAGAACAACTTTTGGTGGTGTCTTTCAGCTGCCTAGCGGAGCAATGTAAAAACCGCCAGAGAACTCCTTGCTGGCACCTTCCCCGGTGGAGGTGTGCATGGGGTGTGTTTGGAACATTTTTTCACCGGCCGACTCCAAAAGTCAGCGGTTCCCCATCTCAGCCCAGAAAGCTGGTAGAACAACTTTTGTGGTGTCTTTCAGCTGCCTAGCGGAGCAATGTAAAAACCGCCAGAGAACTCCTTGCTGGCACCTTCCCCGGTGGAGGTGTGCATGGGGTGTGTTTGGAACATTTTTTCACCGGCCGACTCCAAAAGTCAGCGGTTCCCCATCTCAGCCCAGAAAGCTGGTAGAACAACTTTTGTGGTGTCTTTCAGCTGCCTAGCGGAGCAATGTAAAAACCGCCAGAGAACTCCTTGCTGGCACCTTCCCCGGTGGAGGTGTGCATGGGGTGTGTTTGGAACATTTTTTCACCGGCCGACTCCAAAAGTCAGCGGTTCCCCATCTCAGCCCAGAAAGCTGGTAGAACACCTTTGTGGTGTCTTTCAGCTGCCTAGCGGAGCAATGTAAAAACCGCCAGAGAACTCCTTGCTGGCACCTTCCCCGGTGGAGGTGTGCATGGGGTGTGTTTGGAACATTTTTTCACCGGCCGACTCCAAAAGTCAGCGGTTCCCCATCTCAGCCCAGAAAGCTGGTAGAACAACTTTTGTGGTGTCTTTCAGCTGCCTAGCGGAGCAATGTAAAAACCGCCAGAGAACTCCTTGCTGGCACCTTCCCCGGTGGAGGTGTGCATGGGTGTGTTTGGAACATTTTTTCACCGGCCGACTCCAAAAGTCAGCGGTTCCCCATCTCAGCCCAGAAAGCTGGTAGAACAACTTTTGTGGTGTCTTTCAGCTGCCTAGCGGAGCAATGTAAAAACCGCCAGAGAACTCCTTGCTGGCACCTTCCCCGGTGGAGGTGTGCATGGGGTGTGTTTGGAACATTTTTTCACCGGCCGACTCCAAAAGTCAGCGGTTCCCCATCTCAGCCCAGAAAGCTGGTAGAACTACCTTTGTGGTGTCTTTCAGCTGCCTAGCGGAGCAATGTAAAAACCGCCAGAGAACTCCTTGCTGGCACCTTCCCCGGTGGAGGTGTGCATGGGGTGTGTTTGGAACATTTTTTCACCGGCCGACTCCAAAAGTCAGCGGTTCCCCATCTCAGCCCAGAAAGCTGGTAGAACAACTTTGTGGTGTCTTTCAGCTGCCTAGCGGAGCAATGTAAAAACCGCCAGAGAACTCCTTGCTGGCACCTTCCCCGGTGGAGGTGTGCATGGGGTGTGTTTGGAACATTTTTTCACCGGCCGACTCCAAAAGTCAGCGGTTCCCCATCTCAGCCCAGAAAGCTGGTAGAACAACTTTGGTGGTGTCTTTCAGCTGCCTAGTGGAGCAATGTAAAAACCGCCAGAGAACTCCTTGCTGGCACCTTCCCCGGTGGAGGTGTGCATGGGGTGTGTTTGGAACATTTTTTCACCGGCCGACTCCAAAAGTCAGCGGTTCCCCATCTCAGCCCAGAAAGCTGGTAGAACAACTTTTGTGGTGTCTTTCAGCTGCCTAGCGGAGCAATGTAAAAACCGCCAGAGAACTCCTTGCTGGCACCTTCCCCGGTGGAGGTGTGCATGGGGTGTGTTTGGAACATTTTTTCACCGGCCGACTCCAAAAGTCAGCGGTTCCCCATCTCAGCCCAGAAAGCTGGTAGAACAACTTTTGTGGTGTCTTTCAGCTGCCTAGCGGAGCAATGTAAAAACCGCCAGAGAACTCCTTGCTGGCACCTTCCCCGGTGGAGGTGTGCATGGGGTGTGTTTGGAACATTTTTTCACCGGCCGACTCCAAAAGTCAGCGGTTCCCCATCTCAGCCCAGAAAGCTGGTAGAACAACTTTTGTGGTGTCTTTCAGCTGCCTAGCGGAGCAATGTAAAAACCGCCAGAGAACTCCTTGCTGGCACCTTCCCCGGTGGAGGTGTGCATGGGGTGTGTTTGGAACATTTTTTCACCGGCCGACTCCAAAAGTCAGCGGTTCCCCATCTCAGCCCAGAAAGCTGGTAGAACAACTTTTGTGGTGTCTTTCAGCTGCCTAGCGGAGCAATGTAAAAACCGCCAGAGAACTCCTTGCTGGCACCTTCCCCGGTGGAGGTGTGCATGGGGTGTGTTTGGAACATTTTTTCACCGGCCGACTCCAAAAGTCAGCGGTTCCCCATCTCAGCCCAGAAAGCTGGTAGAACAACTTTTGTGGTGTCTTTCAGCTGCCTAGCGGAGCAATGTAAAAACCGCCAGAGAACTCCTTGCTGGCACCTTCCCCGGTGGAGGTGTGCATGGGGTGTGTTTGGAACATTTTTTCACCGGCCGACTCCAAAAGTCAGCGGTTCCCCATCTCAGCCCAGAAAGCTGGTAGAACAACTTTTGTGGTGTCTTTCAGCTGCCTAGCGGAGCAATGTAAAAACCGCCAGAGAACTCCTTGCTGGCACCTTCCCCGGTGGAGGTGTGCATGGGGTGTTTTTGGAACATTTTTTCACCGGCCGACTCCAAAAGTCAGCGGTTCCCCATCTCAGCCCAGAAAGCTGGTAGAACAACTTTTGTGGTGTCTTTCAGCTGCCTAGCGGAGCAATGTAAAAACCGCCAGAGAACTCCTTGCTGGCACCTTCCCCGGTGGAGGTGTGCATGGGGTGTGTTTGGAACATTTTTTCACCGGCCGACTCCAAAAGTCAGCGGTTCCCCATCTCAGCCCAGAAAGCTGGTAGAACAACTTTTGTGGTGTCTTTCAGCTGCCTAGCGGAGCAATGTAAAAACCGCCAGAGAACTCCTTGCTGGCACCTTCCCCGGTGGAGGTGTGCATGGGGTGTGTTTGGAACATTTTTTCACCGGCCGACTCCAAAAGTCAGCGGTTCCCCATCTCAGCCCAGAAAGCTGGTAGAACAACTTTTGTGGTGTCTTTCAGCTGCCTAGCGGAGCAATGTAAAAACCGCCAGAGAACTCCTTGCTGGCACCTTCCCCGGTGGAGGTGTGCATGGGGTGTGTTTGGAACATTTTTTCACCGGCCGACTCCAAAAGTCAGCGGTTCCCCATCTCAGCCCAGAAAGCTGGTAGAACAACTTTTGTGGTGTCTTTCAGCTGCCTAGCGGAGCAATGTAAAAACCGCCAGAGAACTCCTTGCTGGCACCTTCCCCGGTGGAGGTGTGCATGGGGTGTGTTTGGAACATTTTTTCACCGGCCGACTCCAAAAGTCAGCGGTTCCCCATCTCAGCCCAGAAAGCTGGTAGAACAACTTTTGTGGTGTCTTTCAGCTGCCTAGCGGAGCAATGTAAAAACCGCCAGAGAACTCCTTGCTGGCACCTTCCCCGGTGGAGGTGTGCATGGGGTGTGTTTGGAACATTTTTTCACCGGCCGACTCCAAAAGTCAGCGGTTCCCCATCTCAGCCCAGAAAGCTGGTAGAACAACTTTTGTGGTGTCTTTCAGCTGCCTAGCGGAGCAATGTAAAAACCGCCAGAGAACTCCTTGCTGGCACCTTCCCCGGTGGAGGTGTGCATGGGGTGTGTTTGGAACATTTTTTCACCGGCCGACTCCAAAAGTCAGCGGTTCCCCATCTCAGCCCAGAAAGCTGGTAGAACAACTTTTGTGGTGTCTTTCAGCTGCCTAGCGGAGCAATGTAAAAACCGCCAGAGAACTCCTTGCTGGCACCTTCCCCGGTGGAGGTGTGCATGGGGTGTGTTTGGAACATTTTTTCACCGGCCGACTCCAAAAGTCAGCGGTTCCCCATCTCAGCCCAGAAAGCTGGTAGAACAACTTTTGTGGTGTCTTTCAGCTGCCTAGCGGAGCAATGTAAAAACCGCCAGAGAACTCCTTGCTGGCACCTTCCCCGGTGGAGGTGTGCATGGGGTGTGTTTGGAACATTTTTTCACCGGCCGACTCCAAAAGTCAGCGGTTCCCCATCTCCGCCCAGAAAGCTGGTAGAACAACTTTTGTGGTGTCTTTCAGCTGCCTAGCGGAGCAATGTAAAAACCGCCAGAGAACTCCTTGCTGGCACCTTCCCCGGTGGAGGTGTGCATGGGGTGTGTTTGGAACATTTTTTCACCGGCCGACTCCAAAAGTCAGCGGTTCCCCATCTCAGCCCAGAAAGCTGGTAGAACAACTTTTGTGGTGTCTTTCAGCTGCCTAGCGGAGCAATGTAAAAACCGCCAGAGAACTCCTTGCTGGCACCTTCCCCGGTGGAGGTGTGCATGGGGTGTGTTTGGAACATTTTTTCACCGGCCGACTCCAAAAGTCAGCGGTTCCCCATCTCAGCCCAGAAAGCTGGTAGAACAACTTTGTGGTGTCTTTCAGCTGCCTAGCGGAGCAATGTAAAAACCGCCAGAGAACTCCTTGCTGGCACCTTCCCCGGTGGAGGTGTGCATGGGGTGTGTTTGGAACATTTTTTCACCGGCCGACTCCAAAAGTCAGCGGTTCCCCATCTCAGCCCAGAAAGCTGGTAGAACAACTTTTGTGGTGTCTTTCAGCTGCCTAGCGGAGCAATGTAAAAACCGCCAGAGAACTCCTTGCTGGCACCTTCCCCGGTGGAGGTGTGCATGGGGTGTGTTTGGAACATTTTTTCACCGGCCGACTCCAAAAGTCAGCGGTTCCCCATCTCAGCCCAGAAAGCTGGTAGAACAACTTTGGTGGTGTCTTTCAGCTGCCTAGCGGAGCAATGTAAAAACCGCCAGAGAACTCCTTGCTGGCACCTTCCCCGGTGGAGGTGTGCATGGGGTGTGTTTGGAACATTTTTTCACCGGCCGACTCCAAAAGTCAGCGGTTCCCCATCTCAGCCCAGAAAGCTGGTAGAACAACTTTGGTGGTGTCTTTCAGCTGCCTAGCGGAGCAATGTAAAAACCGCCAGAGAACTCCTTGCTGGCACCTTCCCCGGTGGAGGTGTGCATGGGGTGTGTTTGGAACATTTTTTCACCGGCCGACTCCAAAAGTCAGCGGTTCCCCATCTCAGCCCAGAAAGCTGGTAGAACAACTTTTGTGGTGTCTTTCAGCTGCCTAGCGGAGCAATGTAAAAACCGCCAGAGAACTCCTTGCTGGCACCTTCCCCGGAGGTGTGCATGGGGTGTGTTTGGAACATTTTTTCACCGGCCGACTCCAAAAGTCAGCGGTTCCCCATCTCAGCCCAGAAAGCTGGTAGAACAACTTTTGTGGTGTCTTTCAGCTGCCTAGCGGAGCAATGTAAAAACCGCCAGAGAACTCCTTGCTGGCACCTTCCCCGGTGGAGGTGTGCATGGGGTGTGTTTGGAACATTTTTTCACCGGCCGACTCCAAAAGTCAGCGGTTCCCCATCTCAGCCCAGAAAGCTGGTAGAACAACTTTTGTGGTGTCTTTCAGCTGCCTAGCGGAGCAATGTAAAAACCGCCAGAGAACTCCTTGCTGGCACCTTCCCCGGTGGAGGTGTGCATGGGGTGTGTTTGGAACATTTTTTCACCGGCCGACTCCAAAAGTCAGCGGTTCCCCATCTCAGCCCAGAAAGCTGGTAGAACAACTTTGTGGTGTCTTTCAGCTGCCTAGCGGAGCAATGTAAAAACCGCCAGAGAACTCCTTGCTGGCACCTTCCCCGGTGGAGGTGTGCATGGGGTGTGTTTGGAACATTTTTTCACCGGCCGACTCCAAAAGTCAGCGGTTCCCCATCTCAGCCCAGAAAGCTGGTAGAACAACTTTGGTGGTGTCTTTCAGCTGCCTAGCGGAGCAATGTAAAAACCGCCAGAGAACTCCTTGCTGGCACCTTCCCCGGTGGAGGTGTGCATGGGGTGTGTTTGGAACATTTTTTCACCGGCCGACTCCAAAAGTCAGCGGTTCCCCATCTCAGCCCAGAAAGCTGGTAGAACAACTTGTGTGGTGTCTTTCAGCTGCCTAGCGGAGCAATGTAAAAACCGCCAGAGAACTCCTTGCTGGCACCTTCCCCGGTGGAGGTGTGCATGGGGTGTGTTTGGAACATTTTTTCACCGGCCGACTCCAAAAGTCAGCGGTTCCCCATCTCAGCCCAGAAAGCTGGTAGAACAACTTTTGTGGTGTCTTTCAGCTGCCTAGCGGAGCAATGTAAAAACCGCCAGAGAACTCCTTGCTGGCACCTTCCCCGGTGGAGGTGTGCATGGGGTGTGTTTGGAACATTTTTTCACCGGCCGACTCCAAAAGTCAGCGGTTCCCCATCTCAGCCCAGAAAGCTGGTAGAACAACTTTGGTGGTGTCTTTCAGCTGCCTAGCGGAGCAATGTAAAAACCGCCAGAGAACTCCTTGCTGGCACCTTCCCCGGTGGAGGTGTGCATGGGGTGTGTTTGGAACATTTTTTCACCGGCCGACTCCAAAAGTCAGCGGTTCCCCATCTCAGCCCAGAAAGCTGGTAGAACAACTTTTGTGGTGTCTTTCAGCTGCCTAGCGGAGCAATGTAAAAACCGCCAGAGAACTCCTTGCTGGCACCTTCCCCGGTGGAGGTGTGCATGGGGTGTGTTTGGAACATTTTTTCACCGGCCGACTCCAAAAGTCAGCGGTTCCCCATCTCAGCCCAGAAAGCTGGTAGAACAACTTTTGTGGTGTCTTTCAGCTGCCTAGCGGAGCAATGTAAAAACCGCCAGAGAACTCCTTGCTGGCACCTTCCCCGGTGGAGGTGTGCATGGGGTGTGTTTGGAACATTTTTTCACCGGCCGACTCCAAAAGTCAGCGGTTCCCCATCTCAGCCCAGAAAGCTGGTAGAACAACTTTTGTGGTGTCTTTCAGCTGCCTAGCGGAGCAATGTAAAAACCGCCAGAGAACTCCTTGCTGGCACCTTCCCCGGTGGAGGTGTGCATGGGGTGTGTTTGGAACATTTTTTCACCGGCCGACTCCAAAAGTCAGCGGTTCCCCATCTCAGCCCAGAAAGCTGGTAGAACAACTTTTGTGGTGTCTTTCAGCTGCCTAGCGGAGCAATGTAAAAACCGCCAGAGAACTCCTTGCTGGCACCTTCCCCGGTGGAGGTGTGCATGGGGTGTGTTTGGAACATTTTTTCACCGGCCGACTCCAAAAGTCAGCGGTTCCCCATCTCAGCCCAGAAAGCTGGTAGAACAACTTTGTGGTGTCTTTCAGCTGCCTAGCGGAGCAATGTAAAAACCGCCAGAGAACTCCTTGCTGGCACCTTCCCCGGTGGAGGTGTGCATGGGGTGCGTTTGGAACATTTTTTCACCGGCCGACTCCAAAAGTCAGCGGTTCCCCATCTCAGCCCAGAAAGCTGGTAGAACAACTTTTGTGGTGTCTTTCAGCTGCCTAGCGGAGCAATGTAAAAACCGCCAGAGAACTCCTTGCTGGCACCTTCCCCGGTGGAGGTGTGCATGGGGTGTGTTTGGAACATTTTTTCACCGGCCGACTCCAAAAGTCAGCGGTTCCCCATCTCAGCCCAGAAAGCTGGTAGAACAACTTTTGTGGTGTCTTTCAGCTGCCTAGCGGAGCAATGTAAAAACCGCCAGAGAACTCCTTGCTGGCACCTTCCCCGGTGGAGGTGTGCATGGGGTGTGTTTGGAACATTTTTTCACCGGCCGACTCCAAAAGTCAGCGGTTCCCCATCTCAGCCCAGAAAGCTGGTAGAACAACTTTTGTGGTGTCTTTCAGCTGCCTAGCGGAGCAATGTAAAAACCGCCAGAGAACTCCTTGCTGGCACCTTCCCCGGTGGAGGTGTGCATGGGGTGTGTTTGGAACATTTTTTCACCGGCCGACTCCAAAAGTCAGCGGTTCCCCATCTCAGCCCAGAAAGCTGGTAGAACAACTTTTGTGGTGTCTTTCAGCTGCCTAGCGGAGCAATGTAAAAACCGCCAGAGAACTCCTTGCTGGCACCTTCCCCGGTGGAGGTGTGCATGGGGTGTGTTTGGAACATTTTTTCACCGGCCGACTCCAAAAGTCAGCGGTTCCCCATCTCAGCCCAGAAAGCTGGTAGAACAACTTTTGTGGTGTCTTTCAGCTGCCTAGCGGAGCAATGTAAAAACCGCCAGAGAACTCCTTGCTGGCACCTTCCCCGGTGGAGGTGTGCATGGGGTGTGTTTGGAACATTTTTTCACCGGCCGACTCCAAAAGTCAGCGGTTCCCCATCTCAGCCCAGAAAGCTGGTAGAACAACTTTTGTGGTGTCTTTCAGCTGCCTAGCGGAGCAATGTAAAAACCGCCAGAGAACTCCTTGCTGGCACCTTCCCCGGTGGAGGTGTGCATGGGGTGTGTTTGGAACATTTTTTCACCGGCCGACTCCAAAAGTCAGCGGTTCCCCATCTCAGCCCAGAAAGCTGGTAGAACAACTTTTGTGGTGTCTTTCAGCTGCCTAGCGGAGCAATGTAAAAACCGCCAGAGAACTCCTTGCTGGCACCTTCCCCGGTGGAGGTGTGCATGGGGTGTGTTTGGAACATTTTTTCACCGGCCGACTCCAAAAGTCAGCGGTTCCCCATCTCAGCCCAGAAAGCTGGTAGAACAACTTTTGTGGTGTCTTTCAGCTGCCTAGCGGAGCAATGTAAAAACCGCCAGAGAACTCCTTGCTGGCACCTTCCCCGGTGGAGGTGTGCATGGGGTGTGTTTGGAACATTTTTTCACCGGCCGACTCCAAAAGTCAGCGGTTCCCCATCTCAGCCCAGAAAGCTGGTAGAACAACTTTTGTGGTGTCTTTCAGCTGCCTAGCGGAGCAATGTAAAAACCGCCAGAGAACTCCTTGCTGGCACCTTCCCCGGTGGAGGTGTGCATGGGGTGTGTTTGGAACATTTTTTCACCGGCCGACTCCAAAAGTCAGCGGTTCCCCATCTCAGCCCAGAAAGCTGGTAGAACAACTTTTGGTGTGTCTTTCAGCTGCCTAGCGGAGCAATGTAAAAACCGCCAGAGAACTCCTTGCTGGCACCTTCCCCGGTGGAGGTGTGCATGGGTGTGTTTGGAACATTTTTTCACCGGCCGACTCCAAAAGTCAGCGGTTCCCCATCTCAGCCCAGAAAGCTGGTAGAACAACTTTTGTGGTGTCTTTCAGCTGCCTAGCGGAGCAATGTAAAAACCGCCAGAGAACTCCTTGCTGGCACCTTCCCCGGTGGAGGTGTGCATGGGTGTGTTTGGAACATTTTTTCACCGGCCGACTCCAAAAGTCAGCGGTTCCCCATCTCAGCCCAGAAAGCTGGTAGAACAACTTTTGTGGTGTCTTTCAGCTGCCTAGCGGAGCAATGTAAAAACCGCCAGAGAACTCCTTGCTGGCACCTTCCCCGGTGGAGGTGTGCATGGGGTGTGTTTGGAACATTTTTTCACCGGCCGACTCCAAAAGTCAGCGGTTCCCCATCTCAGCCCAGAAAGCTGGTAGAACAACTTTTGTGGTGTCTTTCAGCTGCCTAGCGGAGCAATGTAAAAACCGCCAGAGAACTCCTTGCTGGCACCTTCCCCGGTGGAGGTGTGCATGGGGTGTGTTTGGAACATTTTTTCACCGGCCGACTCCAAAAGTCAGCGGTTCCCCATCTCAGCCCAGAAAGCTGGTAGAACAACTTTTGTGGTGTCTTTCAGCTGCCTAGCGGAGCAATGTAAAAACCGCCAGAGAACTCCTTGCTGGCACCTTCCCCGGTGGAGGTGTGCATGGGGTGTGTTTGGAACATTTTTTCACCGGCCGACTCCAAAAGTCAGCGGTTCCCCATCTCAGCCCAGAAAGCTGGTAGAACAACTTTTGTGGTGTCTTTCAGCTGCCTAGCGGAGCAATGTAAAAACCGCCAGAGAACTCCTTGCTGGCACCTTCCCCGGTGGAGGTGTGCATGGGGTGTGTTTGGAACATTTTTTCACCGGCCGACTCCAAAAGTCAGCGGTTCCCCATCTCAGCCCAGAAAGCTGGTAGAACAACTTTTGTGGTGTCTTTCAGCTGCCGAGCGGAGCAATGTAAAAACCGCCAGAGAACTCCTTGCTGGCACCTTCCCCGGTGGAGGTGTGCATGGGGTGTGTTTGGAACATTTTTTCACCGGCCGACTCCAAAAGTCAGCGGTTCCCCATCTCAGCCCAGAAAGCTGGTAGAACAACTTTTGTGGTGTCTTTCAGCTGCCTAGCGGAGCAATGTAAAAACCGCCAGAGAACTCCTTGCTGGCACCTTCCCCGGTGGAGGTGTGCATGGGGTGTGTTTGGAACATTTTTTCACCGGCCGACTCCAAAAGTCAGCGGTTCCCCATCTCAGCCCAGAAAGCTGGTAGAACAACTTTGTGGTGTCTTTCAGCTGCCTAGCGGAGCAATGTAAAAACCGCCAGAGAACTCCTTGCTGGCACCTTCCCCGGTGGAGGTGTGCATGGGGTGTGTTTGGAACATTTTTTCACCGGCCGACTCCAAAAGTCAGCGGTTCCCCATCTCAGCCCAGAAAGCTGGTAGAACAACTTTTGTGGTGTCTTTCAGCTGCCTAGCGGAGCAATGTAAAAACCGCCAGAGAACTCCTTGCTGGCACCTTCCCCGGTGGAGGTGTGCATGGGGTGTGTTTGGAACATTTTTTCACCGGCCGACTCCAAAAGTCAGCGGTTCCCCATCTCCGCCCAGAAAGCTGGTAGAACAACTTTTGTGGTGTCTTTCAGCTGCCTAGCGGAGCAATGTAAAAACCGCCAGAGAACTCCTTGCTGGCACCTTCCCCGGTGGTGGTGTGCATGGGGTGTGTTTGGAACATTTTTTCACCGGCCGACTCCAAAAGTCAGCGGTTCCCCATCTCAGCCCAGAAAGCTGGTAGAACAACTTTTGTGGTGTCTTTCAGCTGCCTAGCGGAGCAATGTAAAAACCGCCAGAGAACTCCTTGCTGGCACCTTCCCCGGTGGAGGTGTGCATGGGGTGTGTTTGGAACATTTTTTCACCGGCCGACTCCAAAAGTCAGCGGTTCCCCATCTCAGCCCAGAAAGCTGGTAGAACAACTTTTGTGGTGTCTTTCAGCTGCCTAGCGGAGCAATGTAAAAACCACCAGAGAACTCCTTGCTGGCACCTTCCCCGGTGGAGGTGTGCATGGGGTGTGTTTGGAACATTTTTTCACCGGCCGACTCCAAAAGTCAGCGGTTCCCCATCTCAGCCCAGAAAGCTGGTAGAACAACTTTGTGGTGTCTTTCAGCTGCCTAGCGGAGCAATGTAAAAACCGCCAGAGAACTCCTTGCTGGCACCTTCCCCGGTGGAGGTGTGCATGGGGTGTGTTTGGAACATTTTTTCACCGGCCGACTCCAAAAGTCAGCGGTTCCCCATCTCAGCCCAGAAAGCTGGTAGAACAACTTTTGTGGTGTCTTTCAGCTGCCTAGCGGAGCAATGTAAAAACCGCCAGAGAACTCCTTGCTGGCACCTTCCCCGGTGGAGGTGTGCATGGGGTGTGTTTGGAACATTTTTTCACCGGCCGACTCCAAAAGTCAGCGGTTCCCCATCTCAGCCCAGAAAGCTGGTAGAACAACTTTTGTGGTGTCTTTCAGCTGCCTAGCGGAGCAATGTAAAAACCGCCAGAGAACTCCTTGCTGGCACCTTCCCCGGTGGAGGTGTGCATGGGTGGGTTTGGAACATTTTTTCACCGCCGACTCCAAAAGTCAGCGGTTCCCCATCTCAGCCCAGAAAGCTGGTAGAACAACTTTGTGGTGTCTTTCAGCTGCCTAGCGGAGCAATGTAAAAACCGCCAGAGAACTCCTTGCTGGCACCTTCCCCGGTGGAGGTGTGCATGGGGTGTGTTTGGAACATTTTTTCACCGGCCGACTCCAAAAGTCAGCGGTTCCCCATCTCAGCCCAGAAAGCTGGTAGAACAACTTTTGTGGTGTCTTTCAGCTGCCTAGCGGAGCAATGTAAAAACCGCCAGAGAACTCCTTGCTGGCACCTTCCCCGGTGGAGGTGTGCATGGGGTGTGTTTGGAACATTTTTTCACCGGCCGACTCCAAAAGTCAGCGGTTCCCCATCTCAGCCCAGAAAGCTGGTAGAACAACTTTTGTGGTGTCTTTCAGCTGCCTAGCGGAGCAATGTAAAAACCGCCAGAGAACTCCTTGCTGGCACCTTCCCCGGTGGAGGTGTGCATGGGGTGTGTTTGGAACATTTTTTCACCGGCCGACTCCAAAAGTCAGCGGTTCCCCATCTCAGCCCAGAAAGCTGGTAGAACAACTTTTGTGGTGTCTTTCAGCTGCCTAGCGGAGCAATGTAAAAACCGCCAGAGAACTCCTTGCTGGCACCTTCCCCGGTGGAGGTGTGCATGGGGTGTGTTTGGAACATTTTTTCACCGGCCGACTCCAAAAGTCAGCGGTTCCCCATCTCAGCCCAGAAAGCTGGTAGAACAACTTTTGTGGTGTCTTTCAGCTGCCTAGCGGAGCAATGTAAAAACCGCCAGAGAACTCCTTGCTGGCACCTTCCCCGGTGGAGGTGTGCATGGGGTGTGTTTGGAACATTTTTTCACCGGCCGACTCCAAAAGTCAGCGGTTCCCCATCTCAGCCCAGAAAGCTGGTAGAACAACTTTTGTGGTGTCTTTCAGCTGCCTAGCGGAGCAATGTAAAAACCGCCAGAGAACTCCTTGCTGCACCTTCCCCGGTGGAGGTGTGCATGGGGTGTGTTTGGAACATTTTTTCACCGGCCGACTCCAAAAGTCAGCGGTTCCCCATCTCAGCCCAGAAAGCTGGTAGAACAACTTTTGTGGTGTCTTTCAGCTGCCTAGCGGAGCAATGTAAAAACCGCCAGAGAACTCCTTGCTGGCACCTTCCCCGGTGGAGGTGTGCATGGGGTGTGTTTGGAACATTTTTTCACCGGCCGACTCCAAAAGTCAGCGGTTCCCCATCTCAGCCCAGAAAGCTGGTAGAACAACTTTGGTGGTGTCTTTCAGCTGCCTAGCGGAGCAATGTAAAAACCGCCAGAGAACTCCTTGCTGGCACCTTCCCCATGGAGGTGTGCATGGGGTGTGTTTGGAACATTTTTTCACCGGCCGACTCCAAAAGTCAGCGGTTCCCCATCTCAGCCCAGAAAGCTGGTAGAACAACTTTTGTGGTGTCTTTCAGCTGCCTAGCGGAGCAATGTAAAAACCGCCAGAGAACTCCTTGCTGGCACCTTCCCCGGGGGAGGTGTGCATGGGGTGTGTTTGGAACATTTTTTCACCGGCCGACTCCAAAAGTCAGCGGTTCCCCATCTCAGCCCAGAAAGCTGGTAGAACAACTTTTGTGGTGTCTTTCAGCTGCCTAGCGGAGCAATGTAAAAACCGCCAGAGAACTCCTTGCTGGCACCTTCCCCGGTGGGGTGTGCATGGGGTGTGTTTGGAACATTTTTTCACCGGCCGACTCCAAAAGTCAGCGGTTCCCCATCTCAGCCCAGAAAGCTGGTAGAACAACTTTTGTGGTGTCTTTCAGCTGCTGCCTAGCGGAGCAATGTAAAAACCGCCAGAGAACTCCTTGCTGGCACCTTCCCCGGTGGAGGTGTGCATGGGGTTGTTTGGAACATTTTTTCACCGGCCGACTCCAAAAGTCAGCGGTTCCCCATCTCAGCCCAGAAAGCTGGTAGAACAACTTTTGTGGTGTCTTTCAGCTGCCTAGCGGAGCAATGTAAAAACCGCCAGAGAACTCCTTGCTGGCACCTTCCCCGGTGGAGGTGTGCATGGGGTGGTTTTGGAACATTTTTTTCACCGGCCGACTCCAAAAGTCAGCGGTTCCCCATCTCAGCCCAGAAAGCTGGTAGAACAACTTTTGTGGTGTCTTTCAGCTGCCTAGCGGAGCAATGTAAAAACCGCCAGAGAACTCCTTGCTGGCACCTTCCCCGGTGGAGGTGTGCATGGGGTGTGTTTGGAACATTTTTTCACCGGCCGACTCCAAAAGTCAGCGGTTCCCCATCTCAGCCCAGAAAGCTGGTAGAACAACTTTTGTGGTGTCTTTCAGCTGCCTAGCGGAGCAATGTAAAAACCGCCAGAGAACTCCTTGCTGGCACCTTCCCCGGTGGAGGTGTGCATGGGGTGTGTTTGGAACATTTTTTCACCGGCCGACTCCAAAAGTCAGCGGTTCCCCATCTCAGCCCAGAAAGCTGGTAGAACAACTTTTGTGTGTCTTTCAGCTGCCTAGTCGAGCAATGTAAAAACCGCCAGAGAACTCCTTGCTGGCACCTTCCCCGGTGGAGGTGTGCATGGGGTGTGTTTGGAACATTTTTTCACCGCCGACTCCAAAAGTCAGCGGTTCCCCATCTCAGCCCAGAAAGCTGGTAGAACAACTTTTGTGGTGTCTTTCAGCTGCCTAGCGGAGCAATGTAAAAACCGCCAGAGAACTCCTTGCTGGCACCTTCCCCGGTGGAGGTGTGCATGGGGTGTTTGGAACATTTTTTCACCGGCCGACTCCAAAAGTCAGCGGTTCCCCATCTCAGCCCAGAAAGCTGGTAGAACAACTTTTGTGGTGTCTTTCAGCTGCCTAGCGGAGCAATGTAAAAACCGCCAGAGAACTCCTTGCTGGCACCTTCCCCGGTGGAGGTGTGCATGGGGTGTGTTTGGAACATTTTTTCACCGGCCGACTCCAAAAGTCAGCGGTTCCCCATCTCAGCCCAGAAAGCTGGTAGAACAACTTTGTGGTGTCTTTCAGCTGCCTAGCGGAGCAATGTAAAAACCGCCAGAGAACTCCTTGCTGGCACCTTCCCCGGTGGAGGTGTGCATGGGGTGTGTTTGGAACATTTTTTCACCGGCCGACTCCAAAAGTCAGCGGTTCCCCATCTCAGCCCAGAAAGCTGGCAGAACAACTTTGTGGTGTCTTTCAGCTGCCTAGCGGAGCAATGTAAAAACCGCCAGAGAACTCCTTGCTGGCACCTTCCCCGGTGGAGGTGTGCATGGGGTGTGTTTGGAACATTTTTTCACCGCCGACTCCAAAAGTCAGCGGTTCCCCATCTCAGCCCAGAAAGCTGGTAGAACAACTTTGTGGTGTCTTTCAGCTGCCTAGCGGAGCAATGTAAAAACCGCCAGAGAACTCCTTGCTGGCACCTTCCCCGGTGGAGGTGTGCATGGGGTGTGTTTGGAACATTTTTCCAACGGCCGACTCCAAAAGTCAGCGGTTCCCCATCTCAGCCCAGAAAGCTGGTAGAACAACTTTTGTGGTGTCTTTCAGCTGCCTAGCGGAGCAATGTAAAAACCGCCAGAGAACTCCTTGCTGGCACCTTCCCCGGTGGAGGTGTGCATGGGGTGTGTTTGGAACATTTTTTCACCGGCCGACTCCAAAAGTCAGCGGTTCCCCATCTCAGCCCAGAAAGCTGGTAGAACAACTTTTGTGGTGTCTTTCAGCTGCCTAGCGGAGCAATGTAAAAACCGCCAGAGAACTCCTTGCTGGCACCTTCCCCGGTGGAGGTGTGCATGGGGTGTGTTTGGAACATTTTTTCACCGGCCGACTCCAAAAGTCAGCGGTTCCCCATCTCAGCCCAGAAAGCTGGTAGAACAACTTTTGTGGTGTCTTTCAGCTGCCTAGCGGAGCAATGTAAAAACCGCCAGAGAACTCCTTGCTGGCACCTTCCCCGGTGGAGGTGTGCATGGGGTGTGTTTGGAACATTTTTTCACACGGCCGACTCCAAAAGTCAGCGGTTCCCCATCTCAGCCCAGAAAGCTGGTAGAACAACTTTTGTGGTGTCTTTCAGCTGCCTAGCGGAGCAATGTAAAAACCGCCAGAGAACTCCTTGCTGGCACCTTCCCCGGTGGAGGTGTGCATGGGTGGTGTTTTGGAACATTTTTTCACCGGCCGACTCCAAAAGTCAGCGTTCCCCATCTCAGCCCAGAAAGCTGGTAGAACAACTTTTGTGGTGTCTTTCAGCTGCCTAGCGGAGCAATGTAAAAACCGCCAGAGAACTCCTTGCTGGCACCTTCCCCGGTGGAGGTGTGCATGGGGTGTGTTTGGAACATTTTTTCACCGGCCGACTCCAAAAGTCAGCGGTTCCCCATCTCAGCCCAGAAAGCTGGTAGAACAACTTTTGTGGTGTCTTTCAGCTGCCTAGCGGAGCAATGTAAAAACCGCCAGAGAACTCCTTGCTGGCACCTTCCCCGGTGGAGTGTGCATGGGGTGTGTTTGGAACATTTTTTCACCGGCCGACTCCAAAAGTCAGCGGTTCCCCATCTCAGCCCAGAAAGCTGGTAGAACAACTTTTGTGGTGTCTTTCAGCTGCCTAGCGGAGCAATGTAAAAACCGCCAGAGAACTCCTTGCTGGCACCTTCCCCGGTGGAGGTGTGCATGGGGTGTTTGGAACATTTTTTCACCGGCCGACTCCAAAAGTCAGCGGTTCCCCATCTCAGCCCAGAAAGCTGGTAGAACAACTTTTGTGGTGTCTTTCAGCTGCCTAGCGGAGCAATGTAAAAACCGCCAGAGAACTCCTTGCTGGCACCTTCCCCGGTGGAGGTGTGCATGGGGTGTGTTTGGAACATTTTTTCACCGGCCGACTCCAAAAGTCAGCGGTTCCCCATCTCAGCCCAGAAAGCTGGTAGAACAACTTTTGTGGTGTCTTTCAGCTGCCTAGCGGAGCAATGTAAAAACCGCCAGAGAACTCCTTGCTGGCACCTTCCCCGGTGGAGGTGTGCATGGGGTGTGTTTGGAACATTTTTTCACCGGCCGACTCCAAAAGTCAGCGGTTCCCCATCTCAGCCCAGAAAGCTGGTAGAACAACTTTTTTGGTGTCTTTCAGCTGCCTAGCGGAGCAATGTAAAAACCGCCAGAGAACTCCTTGTTGGCACCTTCCCCGGTGGAGGTGTGCATGGGGTGTTTGGAACATTTTTTCACCGGCCGACTCCAAAAGTCAGCGGTTCCCCATCTCAGCCCAGAAAGCTGGTAGAACAACTTTGGTGGTGTCTTTCAGCTGCCTAGCAGAGCAATGTAAAAACCGCCAGAGAACTCCTTGCTGGCACCTTCCCCGGTGGAGGTGTGCATGGGTGCGTGTTTGGAACATTTTTTCACCGGCCGACTCCAAAAGTCAGCGGTTCCCCATCTCAGCCCAGAAAGCTGGTAGAACAACTTTGGTGGTGTCTTTCAGCTGCCTAGCGGAGCAATGTAAAAACCGCCAGAGAACTCCTGCTGGCACCTTCCCCGTTGGAGGTGTGCATGGGTGTGTTTGGAACATTTTTTTCACCGGCCGACTCCAAAAGTCAGCGGTTCCCCATCTCAGCCCAGAAAGCTGGTAGAACAACTTTGGTGGTGTCTTTCAGCTGCCTAGCGGAGCAATGTAAAAACCGCCAGAGAACTCCTTGCTGGCACCTTCCCCGGTGGAGGTGTGCATGGGGTGTGTTTGGAACATTTTTTCACCGGCCGACTCCAAAAGTCAGCGGTTCCCCATCTCAGCCCAGAAAGCTGGTAGAACAACTTTGGTGGTGTCTTTCAGCTGCCTAGCGGAGCAATGTAAAAACCGCCAGAGAACTCCTTGCTGGCACCTTCCCCGGTGGAGGTGTGCATGGGGTGTTTGGAACATTTTTTCACCGGCCGACTCCAAAAGTCAGCGGTTCCCCATCTCAGCCCAGAAAGCTGGTAGAACAACTTTGGTGGTGTCTTTCAGCTGCCTAGCGGAGCAATGTAAAAACCGCCAGAGAACTCCTTGCTGGCACCTTCCCCGGTGGAGGTGTGCATGGGGTGCGTTTGGAACATTTTTTCACCGGCCGACTCCAAAAGTCAGCGGTTCCCCATCTCAGCCCAGAAAGCTGGTAGAACAACTTTTGTGGTGTCTTTCAGCTGCCTAGCGGAGCAATGTAAAAACCGCCAGAGAACTCCTTGCTGGCACCTTCCCCGGTGGAGGTGTGCATGGGGTGTGTTTGGAACATTTTTTCACCGGCCGACTCCAAAAGTCAGCGGTTCCCCATCTCAGCCCAGAAAGCTGGTAGAACAACTTTGTGGTGTCTTTCAGCTGCCTAGCGGAGCAATGTAAAAACCGCCAGAGAACTCCTTGCTGGCACCTTCCCCGGTGGAGGTGTGCATGGGGTGTGTTTGGAACATTTTTTCACCGGCCGACTCCAAAAGTCAGCGGTTCCCCATCTCAGCCCAGAAAGCTGGTAGAACAACTTTGGTGGTGTCTTTCAGCTGCCTAGCGGAGCAATGTAAAAACCGCCAGAGAACTCCTTGCTGGCACCTTCCCCGGTGGAGGTGTGCATGGGGTTGTTTGGAACATTTTTTCACCGGCCGACTCCAAAAGTCAGCGGTTCCCCATCTCAGCCCAGAAAGCTGGTAGAACAACTTTTGTGGTGTCTTTCAGCTGCCTAGCGGAGCAATGTAAAAACCGCCAGAGAACTCCTTGCTGGCACCTTCCCCGGTGGAGGTGTGCATGGGGTGCGTTTGGAACATTTTTTCACCGGCCGACTCCAAAAGTCAGCGGTTCCCCATCTCAGCCCAGAAAGCTGGTAGAACAACTTTGGTGGTGTCTTTCAGCTGCCTAGCGGAGCAATGTAAAAACCGCCAGAGAACTCCTTGCTGGCACCTTCCCCGGTGGAGGTGTGCATGGGGTGTGTTTGGAACATTTTTTCACCGGCCGACTCCAAAAGTCAGCGGTTCCCCATCTCAGCCCAGAAAGCTGGTAGAACAACTTTGGTGGTGTCTTTCAGCTGCCTAGCGGAGCAATGTAAAAACCGCCAGAGAACTCCTTGCTGGCACCTTCCCCGGTGGAGGTGTGCATGGGTGTGTTTGGAACATTTTTTCACCGGCCGACTCCAAAAGTCAGCGGTTCCCCATCTCAGCCCAGAAAGCTGGTAGAACAACTTTTGTGGTGTCTTTCAGCTGCCTAGCGGAGCAATGTAAAAACCGCCAGAGAACTCCTTGCTGGCACCTTCCCCGGTGGAGGTGTGCATGGGGTGTGTTTGGAACATTTTTTCACCGGCGACTCCAAAAGTCAGCGGTTCCCCATCTCAGCCCAGAAAGCTGGTAGAACAACTTTTGTGGTGTCTTTCAGCTGCCTAGCGGAGCAATGTAAAAACCGCCAGAGAACTCCTTGCTGGCACCTTCCCCGGTGGAGGTGTGTGCATGGGTGTGTTTGGAACATTTTTTCACCGGCCGACTCCAAAAGTCAGCGGTTCCCCATCTCAGCCCAGAAAGCTGGTAGAACAACTTTGTGGTGTCTTTCAGCTGCCTAGCGGAGCAATGTAAAAACCGCCAGAGAACTCCTTGCTGGCACCTTCCCCGTGGAGGTGTGCATGGGGTGCGTTTGGAACATTTTTTCACCGGCCGACTCCCAAAAGTCAGG
>NW_024427378.1:0-58243 GCF_017639655.2 Falco naumanni
GAACAGATAGGGCTTTATGTTGCCACAAAAGCCATGAGTTAGTGCCCTCTATTGGAAAATCACTTTTTTTTTTTCCTAACATCTTCTCACTTTGCAGGATAGGGACCTGTCTTACGGGTTTATGTGCTCCGCCGGCTCCCAGCTGCTGTGCCACGGAGGCAGGAAAGCCTTTGAGGCACAGAGCTGCCCCCGCACAACTACCCAGAAGACAGAAAGAGAAATTTGTCCTCTTTCCTGGAAACAGTGGTTCTCACAAACAAATGAACACCTCGCTTGGTTTGCTTTTGCTTAAACAGAGATCCAGGCTTGAATCAGAATTAGTCAAAGCAAAAGCTGTTTGCTCTTTGATCATTAATCTTTAACGGGAACCTGAAAACAGTGGATGGTAGGGATAATGCTCTAGCAGAGATGGTGCATTAGTCTGCCTCCAGGGTCTGAGATAGGCTGATGTATTTGAGTGTTAACTCCTCGATCTCAGGGAAAAATATTGCTGCAGACTGTAGGAAAAGGATCTGGTTAGCCATATTTACAAATAAGCCTTCTAAGAGGAGACAATAGATTTGCCAATCTTTTTTTTTTTTTTTCAAGGCCTGTCATCATTGGTGCAGTTCAGTCCTATAATGGGACTGTTAGAAGAATTAGGATTTTCTTTCTTAAGTAGGGGATCTGTGAAGGGAAGGAGGAGTTGCTGTCTTTTATTGCTTTCCGTTTGGAGTAGTTACTTGAGCTTGGTTTGCTTCCCAAATTTTCAGGCTCCATCACACTTAGGGCATGCCTACCACAGCATCAGTGTTTAACTGCAGCGTAAGCAACTGTATTTAAACTCTTAATCAAGGATGAAGTAACAGCAAGACAGACTTCAGGAAGGCCAGTCAAGTCTAGTCAGGGGCTTGAGCAAGCTTGTTAGACCACACTGCAGCTGGCATCCCAATGACTTGGAGCTAGATGAGTCTGCTGGTGTAGCATTCCCTTCTCCAATTGCAGTTTAAATAAGAAACATCTTGTGGAGTCGCTTCTGCAAAGTCCTGATGTATAACAGGGGCACTCCACATGCTGGACAGGTCCAGAACTGCTCCTTTTCAGGGCTCTCCAGTGGCCCCAGATCACCCTGAAGTTTTTGGCTCTGTGCTTTTTGAGCAAATGAAACCCAAACCCCACGCAGGGAGCTCTGCACAAAAAGCTCATTTTCATGCTGGCATGTTCCAGGGCCTGGTGTGGTCCCATCACTGGCTAAAGGAGGTAGATGGAGGGACAGAAAGGGAAGAAAAGGAGAGCCTGATATGGGGAGGTTTGAATTTGAGTGCCAGGTGGGGTGATTGACAGCTGGGCGGAGGGAAAAGAAGGGGAAGAGATGTCTCTCAGCTATACCATGTCCCTCAGACCCTCACCAGCAAGGGATACTGAGAGGGGGAACGGAGCAGGAAAGCTGGTGCGGGTAAGAGTTAGTAACTGCAAAACCTGCACAAAAACACCCACTTGGTGCCACAAGGAGAAGGATATGGCAGAAGTACGGGCTGGGCTTGGACGAGCAGACAGGAGGTGCCACCCCTGTACTGCCCTGGTTTGTCACACTTGCTTTACTGAGCACTGCTGACCTGGGCAGGCTGGCACCTCCTACCAAATGATGGGTCATGCCTCTGTCTTAGCACCATTTCCTCGCGTTGTGCTTACAGGAACAGCCCAGAGCCCTCCCCTCCCCCTGAACACTGCGTTTAAGCTTTTCCCTTCCCGAGCAAAGAACGGATACTAACCTACGCCCAAGTGCCACAGCTTTAGCTCTGCAGCTTAGCTCTGCCTTCAGCCCTGGCACAGCATGATCCTGCCGACTAGGTATGTTCTCGGGTTGCTAAAGCCGCTCTTTGAAGAGGCTCAGGCAGCACCAGGGCTTGCAGTGTCACAGCTCTGCTAGCTTGCCCAGTGCATCCAGCTCACCCTGCCTTATCCCTCTCAGCCCCATTGCTGTGACTCCTTGTGCCTCCCTCCCACCTGGTCAGGCAGCTGGGGAGGGCTGCTTGCCCCGAGGAGGGACCAGGCTGGACGACTTCCATCATGGCCATCCTGTGGACCATTGGAGGTGCTCAGCTGTGTGCACGCTGCACAGTGCCCAGTTCCCAGTCCCCTTGGGTCCCTCCAGCAAAGCCCTTCCAGCCCACAGCTTGCTCCTGGTTCACCTGGACACCTCATCAGCCACTGCCATGAGGCTCTGCCAGTGTTGTGCTATGGTACACAAACCCATGCAGTGAAGAAGCCAAACCTGGACTGCAGGGCAGGCAGGACTTCTCTGTCTCCTCTCTAGACCTCTCTGCACACGTAGGTGGCATTTCACATCGATACTATAAATTCAGCTCTCCCTTCCACTCCATGTTCTAAGCACCAGCTCAGCGTTTGCACAGGGCAGGATGCCTCCACTACCCTCTCCACCAGAAAAATAATTGTCCAGAATCAGAGCATATGGTGATGTGTCCCACTGGCTGCCTCCAACCACTGTCATGCCTGATCAAGGGCCCCAACACCTGCCTCCTTGGAAAGGCATGAGAAGGTGAAGTATCCCTGTCCTGAAATCAGTATTGCTCTTAGAGCACCCCCACAAATACGTCGCAGGCTGGCAAAGAAGAAAGATCCTTCTTGGGGCCATATGTATTTTGAAAGTTGTGGATGGGGGAGAACAGCTTGGATTTCTTGGGACTTTCTTGAAGGAATGACTTCTCTTTTGTAAATCATTTCTTACTTCGTGGTATCCCTATCTTCCTGCCCACCCAACAGTGGTCTGCTTTACTCACTAGTCATCTCCTGACTGTCACGTAGACTGTGAGCTGATCTCCATGAGCAAGGGTCTGTGCTCCTGGCCCGCACTGCCCTCACCCTGATCTTTCATTAGAGAGTCAGAATATGAATACTTCCAATTCACAACCCAGTATCTCACAGGTAGGAAAAATGTAAGAGGAAGAGCAGGCACATTTTCCTTGCCTCATTTCCACCAGTTACTGGTAGTTCTATCTCCCTTTATTACGCTAAATAATTTCTCTTCACTCTTCAAACATTTGAAGGCCAGGATCCTGCTCCTAGTCAGTCATCCCTTAGGCAAACTAGATTTTGCTTTTGTAACATTTTTTCTGCATAGTAGCTCCAGCCTCCTAATCATCTTTGTTGCTGTTCTTTGAGCTGTTTCCCAGTCATCACAATTTTTCTGGTAATGGGGTCACTCAAAGTGAGCGCAATATTCCAGGCACAGGAACTCTGTGTGTCCCGTTGCGTCTGTGATGTTGCCCTCAGGTGGTTACTCCAGAGAGAAGATGCAGCTTTAAAGAAACCATCCAGTGTCTTCAGGACAGAGATTTGCAACCGCATGAGAGCTGTGGAATGGATAACTCTGCACTCTTTTAAGTGATGCCTTTGTGCCAGAAACCAGGATTACACTGGCTTTTTCTGGCTCTCCATCCTGAGCTCTAACTCTCCGTGTTTAAAGTGTATTTCACCATGTGGATGCTGCTGTGCTTAAAGAGCAGCAGGAATAATCTCAGCTTCAGTGAGCCACACAAACCTGAATGGAAATCCTAAAACAAGAGGCACAAGAACTGACGGATTTTCACCATCACCAACTTTATTAATACTAATTTTATGATTACAGCTACTTGCCTTGGTGACATTTTTCAGCAATTCTTTTTATCTCAGAATTCTATGCATCATAAAATTACATTTCCCTTCTTTATTACATCAGGTGTTGTGTAACTCCCAGATTATAATCCATGTCAAGTCATGAAGGGTGTTCAGCAGGTGACAAGAGACTTTATTAAAGGTCAAATTAGATATTCATTATGTTAGTCTCTCCCGACTCAACTCTTCATAAAGCTAAACTGTCCTGCTCACTCATTCCTTTCTCCTGCTACAGCCTCCACTGTCCCAGTGATTATGGTGCCAGGTTTTTTTCTGCCTTTTCTATTCCTCTCTGCCCTTTTGTTATGGAAGTGACCCTACTTAACACTGATTTCAAAGTGGGGATGCATAGCTGATTTATTTTGGAATTGTTACGGTGATATATACATTCCTGACCTATTTAATACACGACATCTTATTTTGGCTTTGCTTTGCTCTGCACTGAGTTTTCTCTCTCAGCACTGTGCTGTCCACAGAGGTGCCTGGAGTTTTTCCCTGAAATCAGCTCTAACTCAGAATATTTCATTTAAATATTAGGTCAGTGAAATATTTTTTCCAGCTTCCCTTAACTTATATTGGCACACAGAGAGCTCCATCTGCAATCACTTTGTGCCACTTACCCAACTTTTGGTTCATTCCTGCTCCCACTGAAGGCAAATGCCAAAACATGAATTAGATTTCAGAGCAGCAGCCTTTACTAGGGCCTTTTGAAGTTTTTCCCAGTCGTTCTCTATCTTACATAGATTTGGCTGCCTCACTAAACACTTCATCCTCTGGATGCGGTGCAAAAGCAAGCGGTGGTCTCGTCAATGGCGCTGAAGATTTCACCATTAAAACCAAACGAGCTGGACTCGATCATTCTTGGCTACCATATGTCTCAGCACTGATCATGGGGGACGTTCCTTCTGTGAGCCTTGCAACTCCTCTCACTGCAACACTGCTAAAAAATAGGTGCTTTCTCCTATGTTTTCTTTCACAACTTCATTTTTGTTCCTTGCTTCCTGCAGAACCAGTGCTGGTGCAATCACTGGGTATGTCTATAGATGTGTCCTCTCAGTAACTTTTTGATCTGTTTGCTGATTTCACCAACTTCGGCAAGCAGACATTTCAAAATTAGTTCTGAAAGGTGTTTCTACACATTTAATGAAAAGTGATTTCTTTGGAAGTGCAGGGGTGATTTTATAAACATACCTAAAGGAAACAAAATCTTAGAACAATTCAATTGTTAGAAAGTTTTTGTGTTTGTACTTGCAAAATATAAATTCTTTGTATTTGCAAATAGTAGCTGTATTTTGCAAATACATGTAGGAAACAAGGCTTCATTAGTTACACTGCTTGTGGAACTGCTTATTAATCTTAGGCAAGGATTAATCCTGCAGCTGTTGCTGCCCAGTTTTCTTAACAGCCACTTGCAAAGGGCTTTATCCCTGTACCTTTGGGAAGGGCCAGTCAGTTACGTATCTGGGATTTTGCTTAGAGAAGTCTTTCCAAGAATGCTGAAAAGCTGGAGGAGAAAAAAAAATTACGCTTACAGATTTGTTGATAGAATCTTGTTTACCATACTCAGACCAATATCTTAAAATACAATACCTAATTATTTTCCCAATTGTATTTGTGGGTCCTGATATAATGCTCAAGGTCCATAGTGCTGCTTTCTTTAGGTGAGATATCTGCAGTGCTGTTACTACATTATACTCAAACGTCCCTCGTTTTCCAGACTAGATGTTTTTAATGAAAAATGAAAATCATATCCTTATGTCAGAAGTTCAGCTGATTCAGTCTTCATTCTCTTAATGCCTCTGGACCTGATGAGTCTCCTCATATTACTGTTGTTGTTGTTGTTATACAATGTAGGCATAACAACTAATAATGGACAGTAGGAAAAACCATAGAGAAATAAATAATTTGGGAAGAAGGCCACAAATACTTCCAAACAGCTAACACAGTTCCCCAAAAGGGAGGTAATAACGCACAGGATCATTGCAGAAAACTCTCCAAAATTTCCAGTGAACTGAATACATCGTGAGACCAACGTCTCAAAAACAGATCTCTTCTTGCATGTTTCTTCAGGCCTGCAAAGGGCAGCTCACACACTCCAGCAGCCCTTCAGCTGCCTGCCATACCGACTGTGGGAGCTCCGTGAGCGCCTAATGCTCAGCTGATGGCACTGCAAAACCCATGCTTAGATTTGGGCTTCTCCTTTTCCCTCCGAAGCCCTTCGTTGTAAGAGCTAGTTTCAGGAAGGTGGCTGTGCAGAGCTCCAGCAGAGCGGTGGGACAGAGACAACCCGCCCCACTCTGCAACACAGCTACCCCTCGCAGCCACTGCGCACTCATGCCCACCGAAAGCAAGAACAGGAGTTTTCCAGGGTAAGGATGGAGAAAAGCAGCTTGGGATCTGGCCTGTCGTAATAGCTGCTGTTACAGGATCCTCAGCAGCAATCATTGTTATTGAGAAGGATGGAGATCGTTCTCTAGCATTTCTTTCTGCCTCAGCCAAATACTTGCTGTTAACTGCTTTTTTAGAGATTTTTTGTTAAACTAAATAAATCATTGAGTATAGACCCTCTACACATACTAATTCATATGCAGCCCTTTGTTGAAGATAAGGCCTTTGTTTCTGCCACCAATGCTTCTTCACTACATTAATGACAAATCACCCAGCATATTCTTTTCCATAAGACATTTATATCTATATTGTCCTACAAATCTTAAGACTAGTCCCTCTCTCAAGTACCTTTGGTCAGCTGCATCCTTTTTTTAAAAAAATGATTCTTGCTTTCTTTGCAAGATGATAATTTTACATGGCTTGGAGCAATGGTTGCAGGAGATATGCAATGCAATCCTAAGATTGTAAAACAACAAAAATGGGATAACTGAGCAGAGTTGAAAGTTATATCTGTACTGATTGTATGCAGTTCCCTTCTGTATAAGAAATTCCTCACGTCTGCTGGGCACCTGGGTTAGCTAAGCCAAGCCTGCAAGCCTCCACCACACTCACCTACCAAAACTCCACAGTGTGTCCAAGCCCAAAAGGGCTATCCTTCACATTACGTTCCAGGATTAACACTCCTAGCACGCAGCACAGCAGTACCCATATCCTAGAGCACAGAAAGGTCTTGTACACCCGACTTTCAGTCCATGGCCTGGCACACATGCAGGAGCTATCACATTTTGTGCATCCAGGCTCTGAGCACAAGCTTCCAGAGCCTGCTGCCTGCCTCCCACCACTAATATCCCCAAGATTATCCCTGGGGTATCAGTGACCTAAATACACTGGTTTGGATTTGAAAGTTGCTTTTGTTTTTAATGTCGCTGAGTCTCTAAAACCAGCACGCGTAACAAACTGCCTATTTCCAAGCAGCGGTTGTGTAATTTTGCTCCCCACCCCCAGAGATGTTGCCTGCCATTCATTTAATGGGCTCAGTTTCACTGGGAAGTGCCTGGAGGAACCTCTTAGCTCCCTAATTAGCAACAGAAGGGGCCAGTCCTTGCCGGAGGTAGCAGTGAAACATTTGTGAGGTCTTCCGACAATAAGGGAGACAGAGAAGGGGCCATTTCCAGCTGGGAAAACAGTAACTTCTCTTCAGCATACAGTGCAGAGCAGAGGACTAAAGAGATGTTAGGGGGAAGGTATATTCAGCAATGAGAATGGGCTTTCTGTGCAAGAAAGGAGCATTTGTGGAGGGGGAGGAAGAGGTTGGAGAGATTGTCCTGGGCTCTCCCAAGCTGTTCATTGCTCCTGCAATCCGACTTTTATGTAATATACCATGGAGCAGCACAGAGGCCTCATGGACTGGCTACCGGTGAGGGCAGGAGCAAGGTGTTGCTGCCGTCTGCTCTCAGATGTTTGAGCTGGCTCTTGTTAGTAAGATTGAGGAATTAACAGCTTGGAGGTGCTTAGGAGCTCAGTGTTTCCTCCAGGGACGGGATCACTGAGGCTGAGCACAGAGCCTGCCATTCAGTGCCAGAGTCGACTTTGGTACCAAACAAATCTCCCACCAACCAGCTGAATGTCCTGAGACCTCACTGGAAAGGTGAAAACTTTGCTTGTCCATTGCAAGTAGGGCGATGTGCTAGGGGGCTTTCCCTTAACCCCAAGGACACAGCCACACGTGGTAAGATCTCCAGTTTTCCCCATCTAATCCCGTCTCTGGGCATGGCTTTTTTCATACAATACCAGTTGGAAAGAGTTGCATGTGCATGGACAGTCCCAGCTTGGACCTGTTGGACCACGGGGACCATTTTCCTTCAGAAGTCATGCAGGGAAATACAGCGTTCAGTGTCTTTGGCCTGTAGGAGCAAAGATCCAGCATAACACATGAAATCCTTGTTAGCCTTAGGACCTTCCTTAAAAGCAAAGGAAGAACATAACGTTCAAATTCGGGAACCTGGAAGAGCACAGGAAAGATCTGAAGCTTCCAGTTGTCCTGCCCTGCAACATCACTGGCCAGCAGCTCACTGGTAGTGGCCACCGACCAGAAAAAAAGAAGAGAGCTGGTCCCTGGTATAAGTCAGGAGACCATATTCACAAAGATCCCCTGTTAATGAGCACCATTTGCTTTCTAGTAATGCTTAAGACAGTGAACGTGATTTTGTGCATGCAAAAGGAAAATTACGCAGCAATGCCTTCATGCTGTAAGATGATGGCTTGATGATCTTAAAAGGTCTTTTCCAACCTCAACAATTCCATGAATCTATGATTCTGTGAAGGGCAGTGCATTACAGTTGGGGCCATAAATCCCAGCAAGGGCCTTGCAACGGCTCTAAAGGTCAGAATAATCATTTCCAAGTTGCCACAGCATCTCAAGCTATAAAAGAGCTGCATTCAAAGGTTTTGTGCTCCATTCTTACCCCTGTTCAATAGCCCATTTCATAATGAGAAGTCACCAGCTTTCCTCCCTGTGTTTCAGGTTTCAGTATTAATGGCATTGATGAGGCTTGGATTATGATTACGTGAAACTGGCAACGAGAAACACATAAAGTCCAAAATAGAAAAAAGCCCAAATACACAAAAAAAAAGTGTTATTACTGGTGCTGCGAGCTCCTCTTTCCCACAAGAGGGCACCCAGTGTTTGCAGAACTACTGCTTGGCCTTTGGGTGCTTTCTCCAGCAGCAGGTCACACTGTACCAGCAGTAGCCAACGGGTCTGGGAGAGCTGGCAGGTTGTGTTGTGTTTGGCTCCTCCTGCTTGTATCCAGCTGTTAAACCAGCTGAAAAAATACATTACGGTAACATTTCCATGTCTGTATTTTCTATCATTGCTGCAGGGGTGATCCTGCAGATCAGTGACAAGAGCAAGAGAAAAGCATAGGAAACAAGCTTTCTGTTAGTATGTGATTTGTGCAATGGGAACATATGAAATCCCTTTATAAAATGATGCCTGTCGCACAGGGACTGTGGGAAGTTTAGACATTTGGAAGTTTAGACAGAGGTGCAATAGTGAGATTCAGTGTATCAAATTTTATTCTCTCTCCTTTTGGGTTGGTTTGTTTGTTTTTTTTTTTTCCCATGCCAGAGTAGCAGCTGAACCAGCAAAAGCACAGCACTGGGACAGAGGCAGAATTTTTTCTAATAGTGCTCCGAAGGGGCTTTTTAAAAATGGGTTTGCTAAGACGTCTGTCATTAAGAATAAGGGATCCTGCCCCAATGCAGGGAGATGCTCTGAGACATTTTTGCAGGTCCTTTCCTGTGGGATTCCCCTTTCCATTTATAAGACATGCATCAAAATCTCGTGGGAGGCAGCCTTGCTGTCTCCAGCAAGCAGTTTCTGCCTGAATTTGTGCATTTTGGCCTCGAGAGGTTGTAAGAGAGGAGGGGAAAAACCCCTTGCTTTCCACTGCTGCTGCATCCCAGGACGGAATTTCCTCTGGGAACCCTTTGATCTCTGCTCACCAGCACTCACACAAAACTCCTGCACATCCCCTGCATTTCAGTAGATGGGATCCTGGCATCCCAGCTGTTCCAGATTTATCGGGGGTGAAGGTGGTGGTGAGGTGTTGCCTTTTAGCCCCAGGGTATTAGTGGCCTTGGTGTGTCACCTTGTATCTTAAGTAAAAGCCATTCTGACTTTCCCAAGCTTTTTATACAGAAAGCAGCAACTTCTGTCTTTTCTTTGTAGCTGTAACTAGCTCTGCTGGCTCTTCTCCCACATTCCTGGTATAGATAAATTCACTCACAGCTGTTTAAGCCAGTCCTTCCTCCACCAGCCTTTATGCTTTTTCCCAGTGCTAAGTAAGAAACAGAATTTCCTCGAGGTCTCTTTTGTCTACTGACGACATCACAGCCTGCAGTACCTCAACCTGGCTCTTTACAGGGTCCTCAGCTACCTTCCACATGGGTTGTAGTTCTTTCCCCTTGATGCTAATAATTCTCTTGTCTTCTGACTATCTGCAATCAGCGATATCATCTTCCAAGAGGCCTCAAAAGAGCTGGTTTTGTTTGGGAAATAGAACCTTAAAGCTAAGTAATCCCAGACGGATGTAACCAGAAATAGCTGTAGTGTAGCAATAAACTGAACTTTGACCAAATGAAGGATTTACAAGCTTTTCTTCCTGATGACTCTTTTTTGATGGCACAGTGGCTGCATATGAAGTCACGGTATGAGACCTAACCACCACAGAGCTCACTGGTGATGGTACTTCGCTTAGAGCATTGCATGGAGATAGGAATCATTTTCTCTCACAGTAAGATGTAGTTATTCCTGGACTGAAGCACAGCAAGGACACAATTTAGGAAAGAGAAGCCTTTACCTAGTAAGATTTTACTAACCATGAAGGAAATGAAGTCTAAAAATGAGCTAAAGCAAAGCATTGATTTCTGTGGAAAATGAAAAGCAACTTTTCCTTTTTTGTTTGGGCTGCTGCCGATCACAGGTGCACACGGAATAGAGCCACACGATGCACAGGTCAGAAGGGACACATGGAGGTCAGCTCATCGCAGCTTCTGCTCAGAGCAGGTTCAGGTAGATCAGGTTGCCCAGTGCCTTGTTCCTGTCAAATTTTGATTGCCTCTAAGGATGGAGATCCCACATCCTCTCTGGGCCCCTGTCCCAGTGTCTGAATACCTCCATGGTGAACTAATCTTTCCTCACATCTAACCAGAATTTCCCTTCTTGCAATTTGCGTCCATTGCCTTTTGTTCTTGGTCCATTTTTCCTACACTCTCCACTAGGTAGATGCAGACAGCAGTAAGACCCCACCCTTTGCCTTCTCTCCTCCAGGCTGAACAAGCCCAGGTCTCTCTGTCTCTCCTGGTACACCACATGGCTCCAGCCCCCCAGCAGCCTGGTGGCCCTGACCACCGAGGGTGGGCAGCCTCACTCCAGCCCTTCCTCTGCCAGCAAGGCCAGCACTGGACATGGCACTCCAGATGTGGCCCCACAAGTGCTGAAGAGAGCGAAGGATCACCTCGCCCAGCCTGCTGGCTAACAGCTTGCTATCTAGCCCTGTACGCACCGGCCTTTGCTGCACCTTGTTGGCTCAGGCTCAGCTGAGGACCTCAGGCCAGGCTCTGCAGAGCTGCTTTCTGTGCATCTGGCGTCCAGCTGTGCTGGTGCACGGAGCTGTTCCCTCCCCGTGCAGGACCTGGCATTTGTCTCTTGCTGAACTTAATTTGCAAGCGCACGTTTAGGCAATAGGTGGCACTGACGGTTGGTGTAGCTTGCATTGTCACCAGGAGAGTGTCGCTGCGGAAGAGAAAGCCAGCAGAGGAGACACCTGGGCTGTTTCGCTGGGAGCTGTGGCTAGGCGAGGAGGAGCGGACATGTGGCAGGAGATGCTTCCAAACGCCTGGTGAGATCTCTTTGGCACAGGGAGGAGGGACTCTAAACAGGGGTCCCCAGGGTTGGGGCAGGAGAAAGGCCCGGTGGGGTCCACCAGGCCATCGGTGGGTGGGAGCATGCAGCTGAGCTTTCCTGAGCATGGGTAGGGAGGAGGTTTTATAAGACTGAGCCTTGTTCTGTGCCACTCAGAGAGCTGTTTCTGGGACATGCTTGCTTTGTTAGCAGTGCCGAGTTTGTGCTGTTGCCGTGATAACTGGTTTCGTGCCTCTGACTCACTAAACTCCAGGATGTAAGTGCAGGGGGTTGTTATTACTTGTTGCATAAGCTACTCAGCCTCCAGGGAGGTGGAGGCTGACACTGTTTACTCTTAGGAGCTCTTGGTCTTCTTTGTCTGGGAGTGGTTTCAGGAGATACTTCCTTAAAAATCACATAGACTGTCTCAGAGATCAATTACCCAATTGCCTTCACTACTGCTGGGGTGTCCAGTACAGGCACTGTGTTCTGCATCACAGGTAGCAGTGGGAAAGGGTACTAGGCAACAGGAAACACCCAGTGGACTTGGTTTTTCATGGAGTTTCCTGTCCTTTTTAATTTTTTTTTGTCTCAAGGCATCGTAATTATGACACCAAACAGTTCCCTCATCTAGCTGCAGAGTAACAAGACTTTCTCTGTTGCTTCTAAGTTTTTGGTAGATTTTAGATTCTGCTTTTCTTGCAAGAGAATCTACCAGGCTAAAAGAGAACCAAAGAGGATGTTTTCTTTTTCTTGCAGGCAGATGAGACCTAAAAGCTTGGTATCCAGTCAGGAGTAGTTGGAAGTAGCAAAGGTACAGCAGCTCACTGAACCTGAACAGGGAAGGGTCCCACAAGCTGCTCCTCATGCCAGCCCTGGGCAGGATGAGTACCACGTGGCTGGCAGCAGAGTAACCCTTGAGCTTGGAAGTCCCCTGCCAAGGCTGGGCACCTATCGCTGCACAGCTGCCAAAATAAACTATTTACTTGGCTGAAGTAACACAGCCCTCTGTAGGATGAAACACCGCAAGGACACCTACCCAGTTGTTCAGTGCCTTTTATCTAAATTGCGCTGAAGGCGGGAATATTATGGTGACAAACTATCCAGCTAAAACACAGCCCAGAAACACTGTCTCTGTTGCCAGCCAGCTGAACAGCTTGTGATCCCATGGCTGCGCGGTAAATGGTGCTGGCAGGGGATGTTCCTTGCAACATCCCCAACGGATGGTACCATTCAGACAACACTATCAGACCAAGAATCTTTCCCACCCCACCCCCACCCCCATTTTCTAGGGATGGCACCTTGTCCCGGATCAGGTAAGTGAAATAGCTGCTCTGTGCTGAGGAGTTCACTTTTTATTAGCACCTGGGTTGGGGCACAGCATAGTCCCTTCCATACCCTGTATGACAAAAAATCTTCATTCACAGTCTTCTTTGAGCCCCCTGCAATAGCCCCAGACAGCTCTGCTAATCCCCAAGGGAAGCTGGAGAGCTTGAGGCACAGGTCAGGGGGATGGGAAGGGACACTACATTTAGGACTGATTGCTGAAGGGTTTGAACGGTTTTAAAACATTGCTGTCTGTCTGTTAAATCCAGCTCTGGTGCCTGAGCTCCCACACCTCAAGAAAGTCTGAAACTTTGCTGTCTAGGTAAGAAAAAGAGGCACCAGACAGACAAGTTGAGACCTTTACCTATGGACAGCTATGGTGGAGGGCTAGCGTTGCCCTAAAAGATGACTGAATCTGTAGGGGAGCTATGTATATAGCACAGTCAAGGGGCATGTCTAGCACATCCAGCTGTCTCCAGCAGCTGAAAACTCTTGTCTCTGCTCCTCAGCCCACTCTGTGCAGTTTTTATTCCTGAAGCTGTCCAGGTGCTACTATCCCATTCACTTCAGTACCTGCCTTAAAACAGATAGATCCAGATCCTACTGATCCTTGTCTCCCAGGGCACACCTGGTACATAAGGAGAGGGACAGAGAAGCCTTGTGATTAACAAGTCCTGATCAGCAAAGGCTTAAGGTCCCTAAGAAACACTGGTAGATGTAACCCTGCCACAAATCCTGCCTGCGATCTTCAAAAATAACAGAAACACCCAGCCCCTGCTGACTGCATGGGGTTTGTTACTCACGTCCAACCAATGTGACTACAAGCCTCAGCATAGTCCCTTTACCCTTGACACTTCTGTTGGGCGCAAACAATTTTATGCCTCCCCAGGTCATTCGAATGTTCTCAGAGGAATGCAGTCCTGGTCCCTGTGGCCGCTCTGGGCGTTGGAGGGATGCTGGTTTACTGGCTGAGGTCTAGACACAAGATCAAGACTATTGAAATGGGCAATGGATGGTGGGGCTCAGAGGAAAGACCTCTAAAAGGGAAAGAAGATGAAAGTATCTGTCCCTTCAAGACTGAAACATCTGACAAAGAAATTGAGGTGCCCGTGCCTGGGAGGTAAGGAGGGGCAGAAAGCTGCGAGGTGGAGCCAGTTCATCACCCACCTTACTGCTTTGAGGTGATGCCTTGGGGGCAATAGCCAGCGCAGGTCCGTTAGATGATGCTCTGGCTCACTGCCCTTTATGAATGGGATTTGAGCTCAGATTCACTGCAATGTCTTTACGCTTTCTGAGACCACAGACTCTCAATGCAACCTGGGGCTGCTCCTGCAGAAAGGCCATGCTTTGAGCAGCAGAATTTGACAGCAGGTCTGCAGTGGTGGAATGGGGTGGGAGGGCACTGGGATAGCAAAGGCACCAGTAGGGCAGGACTGAGGGGCTTCCGCAGAGGACAGGGTTGGAAGGGTGAAGAAGGATGGGGTCCTTCCTTCTGTCCCTACAAGCCTGTCACTAATTATCTGGCCAACTAGCAGTCGGTAGCACAGGCTGAGCTGCTTATTCTTCTCTCAGCTGGCAGTGCTGGCAAGTTCCTAGTGCCCAAAACCCTAAAGCGAGTTAGCAGTAAGGCAAGCGTAGAACCCACTACTCCCGGGTGCCCTAGGGGAACTGCTAACCTGTAGAGAAATATATTCTCCATATAAATGATTCAGGAAGTTATACAGAGTATGGCACTGCTTCAGGAGGGCTTGTGGTGTCCCAGAGAGAGACACAGAAGCCGGTGGAGCCAGGAGAGCCTGTTCATGCCTGCCTTAGCATAGGGCACATGCAGGCATCTGGCCAGCCTTGCAAGAGCTCCTGTCCGCAGGACCTGCATCGCCGCCTGGAGCAGGCCCGCTACACACCGCAGCTGGAAGGGGCTGCCTTCCGCTACGGCTTCACCTCCAGCTACCTGCAGAAGGTGGTGGCCTACTGGAGGAACCCGTTTGACCGACGCAAGCAAGTGGAAATCCTGAACAAATATCCCCATTTCCGAACCACCATTGAAGGTGAGGGGGTCTCTGTGGCTTGAGCAGGTCTCACTCTGAAATGCACGGAGAGAATGGGGGGCTTTAAGAGGTTACTCTATTAAGACAACAGTATGCATAACAGCTTAATGAAGGATCACTAGTGGAGGCTATGTTATTAGTAACCCTCTGTAGATTAAGATCATTGCACAGTGGTGATAAGATTAGATCTGCTTGAAGATGGGCTTCATCTGGCTCTGAACCTGCACTAAATAACAATGAGGTTTTCTTCTGCTATTGCCTTGAAGCTACCTTTGAAAACTGTAAAATTTACCCAGGCCCTGAGGTTGGAATATCCACCACCACCACCCAGTTTAGCCAGGTGAGGTTAGCCAGACTTTAGATAAGTGATCTGCAGGTTAAACTTCTATCCTGCGCTTACTTTTTCCATGCTTCTCTTTCTATCACCCACACATTTTGTAATTTAGTCATGTTTTTGCACGTGTCTTAGCTGCATTATGCTATTCATTGAAGTGCAGCTGTACTTATATACTGTAAGACCAATTTCTCAGGAGGTGGATGCTCAGTCTCCTGTGACCCTAGTAACTGGGACTGGGATCAATACCTCTGTCTGTAAGTAAAAGATGAGACACAGGTAAAATACCAGGCATGTCCTTTCAGCTAGGCATCTTCTTGCCATGGGTTGATTGTGTACCTTCTGCTGTGAATGCTAATCACAGTTTTGCCACCCTCCTTCTTCAGAGTTCGGAACAGAAACTGTGATGGAACTAAGGCTTTAATTTATCTGTCTGGATGTGTGGCAGGGATTGATATCCATTTTATCCACATGGAGCCCTCCTATGTCCCTCACAGTTGAGCTGTTCAACCTCTGCTGATGGTCCACGGCTGGCCTGGCTCCTTCTACGAGTTCTACAAGACCATCGCTCTACTCACAGAGCCAGCTGAGCATGGCCTGAATGAGGGTGACATGGTGTTTGAGGTCATCTGCCCATCCATCCCAGGATATGGCTTCTCTGAGGCACCACACCAGAAAGGTGAGCGATGAAAAGGCGCTGTTGGAATTGCCAGGTTCTTGGAGCCTCAGTCATCCCTGGCCCTCACCAGGGAATGCAGTTTGTGAATGCAGATGCTTGGCTCTGCACTAACACCCATGTGGCTGAGGCTCTGGGGCTGGCTGTGGAGATCTGGAAGGTAATGGTAGCTGGAAACCAGGTCTGCTTTCCACTTTATCCACTTTCCACTGAATTTCCATCTTGTGTTCACTGTATTGCCAAGGAGCAAGGCAGAGCAGCATAGCACACTGTGCCTTCACACAGTAGCATAAACATGTGCCTCTGTCAGACCATGATCTTTGGCCAGGGGATGATACACCAAGACAAACAGGTTTCCTCTGTTTCTCTTTACCTACAGGCTTTGACAGCAAAGCAACTGCTCGGAAATTTCATAAGCTGATGAATAGATTGGGCTCCAAAGAATACTACCTACAGGGAGAAGACTGGGGATCTCTTATTACCACAAACATGGCCCAGATGCTGCCACAGTGAGTAGCAAAGGGAATCAGTGCAGAGAAGGTTTCTCCAGTTCTTACCCTACCTTCTGGCTCCACGGTCCGGGTCCTGCCTTCTGTTTGCCCTGCCTCTCATCGCCTTCTGCTTTGTTTTCTCCAGGGGTATCCCCACCCCTGTGCATTCAGTCATATTCACGTGCTTTGCATTGACAGTGGTATTTGCATTCTCACGCTTTCTAAATTTCATAGAATCATAGAAGCATTTAGGTTGGAAAAGACCTTTAAGATCATTGAGTCCAACCATAAACCTAACACTGCCAAGTCCACTGCTAAACCAGGTCCCTAAGTGCCACATCTACACACCTTTTAAATACCTCTACCACTTCCCTGGGCAGCCTGTTCCAATGCTTGACAACCCTTTTAGTGAAGAAATTTTTCCTAATATCCCATCTGAACCTCCCCTGGCACGACTTGAGGCCATTTCCTCTCATCCTATCACTTGTTACCTGGGAAAAAGTGACCAACACCCGCCTTGTTACAACCTCCTTTCCTGTAGTTTTAGAGAGCAAGAAGGTCTCCCCCAGGCCCCCTTTCCTCCAGACTAAACAAGCCCAGTTGCCTCAGCTGTTTCTCATAGGACTTGTTCTCTAGACCCTTCACCAGCTCCGTTGCTCTTCTTTGGACACATCTTTCTTGTAGTGAGAGGCCCAAAACCGAACACAGTATTCGAGGTGCAGCCACACCAGTGCTGGGTACAGCATCACTGCCCTTGTCCTGCTGGCCACGCAATTTCTGACACAAGCCAGGATGCTGTTGGCCTCCCTTATCTAGGGAAGAGTTGTACAGAGAAAAATGGAGTGCTGTTTGGCTTCTCTTTCACTAGGCATGGAAGTAAGCTCTGCTGCATTTTGATTTGAGACCTCAAGGATCATCATTCTAAATCAGGAAGGAGATAAATTTAAAATTGGCAGGGAGAAAAGGAAGGAGCTCAGCCTTTCAGCAGCTGATCAGTACCATGAAGTATAGGACTTTCCTGGATGGAGATGGCACCAGCTGTACCATTTTTAACTCTCCCAAATTTTTTTGGAAATCACGATAAATGTGAAGGGCTTATGTATTTGGCTTAGTGAAATGCTTCTATTACAGCTCCCGTCAGACTTATTTTCTAGAAAATTTGGAAACAGAAAATTGCTTGATTTAACCTTCTATTCATTAACTTGATTTCAGATCTGTGAATCTTATCTTCGCTGGCAGAGAAGGTTTGAGAAGGATGATTTCCGTGATGCTTGGGGCTTATATACCATGGCTCATAGGCTTTACTAGGGAAGATGTGCGACGTATGTATCCTTTCATCCAGAAGAATATACATGAACTATTGCGAGAGTCTGGATACTTACACATCCAAGCCACCAAACCAGACACTGCAGGTAATGAACCTTCTCTATATCACTATGAACTTTGTATACTGACTGCTTAAGGTGTATAAACACATAGTTGAACAAAAGCCAACCATGTTTGAGAAGCAATGAATTCTGGTGACTGAATGCAAGACATGGGGACAAGACCTGTGTAAAAGGAAGTGAAAAGGAACCGCTTAAAAAAAGACGGAGACTACAAATATCACTTTTCAAGGTCTGTTAAATGGCATACCACTTCTCTATGGCAAAGAAACCCTTTGCAAAAAGCCTCTTAAAGTAAAGCACAGGACCCTGAAATTGAAGCTTCTAGAAATAAATGTGGGTGAAAACAAGAAAAATACCATAAGCAAGTGCAATGTGAATCTTGCAGAAAGGTAGACACAGCCATAATACCTGAAGCCAGAAGCATGATGTAGTGGGACCAGTAGATAAGGAGTCTGAAGAAAGGTATGGCCATCTCAGAAAAGTTACATGATTTATTTGTATAATATTATCAAAGATTATGGGGTATTCCTTTATTGAAATAAACCCTCATCAGGAAAGACAGCAGAGCTGTCTCAGACTGGCATCAGGTACGGAGACCATAGAAGGAATAGCACCCCATCCTGGCATTTAACTGGAAAAGAGGAAACTCAAAGTGAAACGTCAGCTAATGCCTAGTCTGTTGCTTGAACTGATTGCAATATCAGAGAAATAAAAGGAGATAAACCAGATACCAGGTTGGGTTTTTTTGGGTTTTCTTTTCAAAAGCCAAACAATGAAGACAGCCCCCAGAAAAACAAAGACCAGTATGTCTAGTGTCTGATCAGAAAACTAGCAGAAATGTTTTTAAAAGGAGAATTCATTTACAGGTGATAATATCACAGGGAAATCATGCTTCAAATATCAGAGCTCTGGCAGGATCAAGAAGCTGTGGATCTAGTAATGGAACATATTTAATTTCCAAAAAAAGTTTTGTTGAGGTTCCTTCCCCCAGTGTTCTTAAAGACATTAAACTGCCTTAAGAAAAAGATTAAGTTCATGGGTTAATAACTAGTTAACATGAGAATTCATGAATATAAATAAGTAAGCAAGTTCCAGGGGAGAGAGAGTATCACAAAAATCTGTGCTGGCACCCGTACCTTTCAATATGATCTTAATTTCTCTACAGATAAAAGTTAATGGTTAAGTGAAAATCTGACACCTATCCAGGGTTTGGTTTAATCTAAAGATAAATGGTTTTGTAACTCTCTGCAGTTAAGTGACTGGTTGATTAAACTGGCCAATAAAAACTGATGTCAACAAAGTCCAAAGCAATTTAAGCAGAGGAAGAAAATCACAATGGGCTCTAGTTTGGTTGCTGCTATGTGAGAGAATCCAAGAGTCAAGGACAGTGCTTTGAAACATCAGCCAGCTCAGACTTTAAGAGAATCTTACAAACTCTTAAAGAAAGCAAAAAGAGAGTAAGACAAAACACTAAATCCATGATATTTAGAATCTGTTCCACCCCTGTTTCATTAATATATTTTATAATCAAAAGAATACAAGAAGGGGAGAAAAAGAACCCTAAAGTGACCAAGCAGCTTCCCTACAAGCACTGTACATAGTCTAGGACTCTTTAACCTGGAAAAAAAGAAGAGCAGGGATTTTGTAGCACACTAAAATTGTGAAAGGTAGAAAATAAATAGGGGGAAAAAATACATATTCCCTGCTTAGTCTCAAAAAATATCTATATTATCAGTTTAGTTCTCATTAGGCAGGTTTAAAGCAAAGCTACAGTATTTTTACTCACCAGAAGCTGTGGTACCTAAGATGTGTACAGGTTGAATCATTAGTAAGCTGCAAACAAGACTGGTATTTCTGAGCATCCAGTCCATGAAAGTTGAATACAGTGATTCGGAGACAGCTTTCAGCTCAGAAAATGCTCACCTCCAGACGGGTCACATGTTAGCTGGCACATTTTAGCCTGCCCTACCTTTGCTGGTCAAAACATTTACATGACTTTGATGTGTAGCAAATCACTTTAGGCCTGACAGCACAGGGAAACTGTTGTGCCAACGCACAAACTTACTTTGCATTAACTATGTCCACTATTAAATTGAAATCACATTGTGCATCATCTTCTACGCAGTCATTCAGTGCTAAAGTCACACTAAAATACACTTGAGAGTAGGCAATTCTATGGATACTGTAAAACTACAGCCTAGAGTGTGGTACAGGAATTTTCCCAAGGCAAGCTCTACCACTGCTGAAGTAATCCCCACCCGTTTTACAGGTTAAAACACAGATATAATATGCTGTGTTTATAATGTTTGTTAGCATTCCCCAAAGGCAGGAGCAGATAGCAGATACACAACACTCCACTGTTTAAATTACATAGAAAGTGAACAGCACTCAGGGTCCCAGTTAGCCATCCTAAGCAGGACAGTGCTCCCAAACAGTTTATCTGAAATTTCTTTTCAGAGTGTAATCCCTTTACATCTGAATTTGCTCTTTCTGCCACACATTACCAAGAAGCCCAGAGGATTTTCTTAACTCCTATTTTCTTTTGTATAGGAATTGCTCAACTTTATAGTGCTGTCAGTTATAGCCAAAATTCCCATTGGGGTGAACTTTTCAAGAATAAAGTACTACCAGGGCTAGTAAAACGCACTCTTTACTGAATTCTCATAGAAAACTCTGAAGAATTGATGTAAGTCCAGTTTAACTCCCACTGAAGTATTTGCAATGCCAGGCAACTGCAATGGTTCTCTTCTTCTCTTGAATTAGGTTGTGGACTGAATGACTCCCCTGTGGGGCTTGCTGCATATATATTGGAAAAATTCTCTACCTGGAGAGATAAATCATTTCTGCATAAAGATGATGGAGGCTTGGAAAGGTAAGAAAACAGGTGCTCTTCCATGAGAGGACTCATTAAAAGAATGAGCAATGGTAACTAATGAGGAGATAGGTAAAAGACTGGCCAAAGCTGAATTTTGAGCATGAAAGGTTACACATGACAAGTAGTAGTGTAAACTTACAGCAGACTGCCTGCAAACTACTGCTTCAGCACCAGGCAGTTTTGCTCTGGGCACATGGGTGCCAATTAATTTGCTGCTTGAAAACAAGTGGAGAACAAGAACAACTGTTCTTCAGGGCATGAGCCCAATATAGCGTATTGAGAAACAGCTTCCAATGAAACGTCTTCATCTTTTTCTATCAATAGCAAATACACTCTTGATGAGCTTTTGGCCAATGTGATGATTTATTGCGTGACATCCTCCATTGTGTCCTCAAAGCGATTCTACAAGGAGAACATCTCCAAGAACCCTGGTCTAACAGATGATGCCAGGTAATGAAGTGGTAGGTGTAAGAAAGATTTGCAAATGAGATTGAAACACGTTTGCCTGTATAAACATTTAGATTACTTAAAACAGCAAACTTAACTTCTTAAAAAAAATATCTAAGTTCTTATTTTCTTTTGATAAAAATAGTTGAGTCATTTTTCTTTTGAACCTGTAATTCACACAAAGTAGCTTGTAGCCAAGACAATGCAGCGGACATATCAAACTATATTCAGTCTTGTGTTCAAACTACAGGTCTATATACTTAGTCACCAAACAAATGTGATCTCTGGCTCAGTTCAGTTAAAACAAAACAGAAAATCAGGAGCATTTCCAAGAGAGACGTTTAAACTGAATTAGGAAGCATACGGCTTAGTGGTGGATAAAACTAACGACTACAAGTGTTAAGCACAAACTTGGGGAAGCAATTTGGAGAGCAGTACCTTCTAACAAACCAAGCACCTTCTAACAGCCACTGACTTTAAGATGACTATAAGAGAGGCTGACCAGAAAATGCTGCAGAACGGAATTCCATGTGATTGATCACACAAACAAATAGAAGAGTCTTTTCCTTTGTAGACTGAGCCAGCTTACCTTTCCTCAACTCATTCGTTACGCTGGTACTATAAATTCTAAAGTAAACTTGAGCAGGCTCATTTCTGACTGTCACAAAGAGGTGATGCGTCTTGCCATTTATCGCAAAACTGTAAAACAAGGTAAGTTTAAAAATAGGAAACGTTTCAAGATTGAACCGTGTGCGAAGTTGGCTCTACTTTACGTTTTTGGGTATAATATTCTCATACTCAAGGAGACTCAAATACAAGCAAAGCTTTTCAGCAGAGTACAAACCACAAAATGTGTCGCTGCGGTGAAGCTCTGCCAGCTGACTGTGGCAATTACTAGAGTCAGGAGGTTTTTATAGAATTTCCCCAGGACTTTTTTCAAAAAGGCACTTAGTTCATGTCCTCTAGGTTTGCAGTGTATGTTCCCACAGGGACTGCAGCTTTTTCCTCAGGAGCTAGTACATACACCACGGGTCTGGGCAAAGGAGGTCTTCAAGAACATCATCACTTACTCTTACATGCCATGTGGAGGGCATTTTGCTGCCTTTGAGGAACCAAAGCTTCTGGCACAAGACATCATGCACTTTGTCAGAAAGGTGGAACAGCTGTGAACATGCACTTTAGATACATATATAGAACAGAAGCAAGTTGTTCTGCCACCAGCAGAACCTTTACTTTGAGGGATCAAATAAATCCAATGTAATCACATAGAGAAAACAACATTTCATTTTGATAATCATTACAGTACTAAAATTGTTAATGAAGCTCTAAAGCTTTTCTAAAGAATAAAAGAAAAAACCCCAAAGTAAGCAACTTGTCTTCTTTCACTCCCGGCACCGTATCATTGCTGCACTCATAGTTCAAGTGTAACAGAATACATGAACGGTTTACTGCAGAAACACTGCACTCATCTGGGGAAGAGAGCAGAAAGAAACCAGCCCCTTGATCCTTAGAATGAAGGCTTCTGTTTAAAAGCTTCTTTAAACACTCGAGTGCTAGCGTCTGAAATATGCATTACAAGCAGCTTTGGTGGAAGTGTAAAGGGTTTTGATCTCCTGAGCACAAACACTCCTACGTTCAAGTTCTGTTTCATTCAAGAGACCAGGAATTACATATTCAAGTGGGCAGCTGCACACAAGGCAGCTTTCTTCATTCTAACAGGTTTTCCCCCTACGGCTAGCTTTAGCAGCTACTACACTATGTAAACAGATGTTTAATGGATAACAAGGCACAGACAGCGTTCCTAGTGTGCTCCAAGCTCAAAAATACCAACTTAATTTCCTCTTCGTTCTTTATCATTCCATTCCAAATGGTAAAGTTAAAATATGCACCAAGCGTAGCAGGTTACTTCAACCTTTACCCTCATTTAAAACGATTCTTATCACACCATCGTGCAATTTTTGCTAGCAAGAAGCTGCAAGCAACCTTGCTACCAGTAAGCTCGAGTTTCTCTTCAAATGGGATAGAGCTGTTTGGAGCTGTTAAGCTCACTACATTACAGACACTTCTAAGTAGCTGACTGAAGGTTAAGTCCAGCAGACACCTAGTTTTGACACACTGTTCAAAGCTCTCAAGTGTTTCTCACCCTCCCTCCTTCTCCCATTCTGCACTAGACACCAGGCCAGAAGAAAGGGCTCGAGTTCTGCTCCCAAGTAATACCTTCTGACTTTGAACAGGAGTTTGACAAGTAAAGATAGTGCTGAACTTGATCACACTCGCCTCACCGCCTCTTCACATTTCATAAACATTGAAGAGTCTAAGACTTAGAAGTAAAAGCAAGCAAGAAACTAACTTTTATTGTTGTTGTCTTAAGTGAGAACAAGCTAGCATATTGGGACAGGAGTCCTATGCAGGAGCGGGCTGGAAACTAATGGGAGAAGCAGCTAGGTATTGTGAAGGAGAATAGGAAAGATAAACATGGTTATCTAGTGTTTAATAGGTGTCTGCATGCTTGTAGAGATATGTAGCTGTGCAACGGCATGAATGGTTTCTGCCCTGAGCCTGGTGGCGCATACAGCTGCGGTTTGTGTCCGGGCTCAGAGATGTAAATAGGGGCTTCTCTGTTTTGGTGAAAGTGTTTCTCTTTGCATAAAAAAAGAGGGAATGAAGGGAATGACCCCAGAGGTATGTTCAGAGAAGGCATGCTATGTTTCGAACTTTTTGACTGAACCAGTTCTTGTTTGGTGTGCCCTTCCACCTATGTATAATGTTAATCCAAAAGAAGATGATACTGTTTACACTTTGAATGTCGATCATTGTCTTTCTGTAGATGCTAATGTAGTAGGAGGCTATGATGGGAACGTGTCGCAGCGGTTCTTATCTTATTCGGACTAACAGCAGGGAAAGCATTAAAGAGTTAAATCACCTTGTTTGGTAGGCAGTTAAGCATGCGAGTCAAAATTGCCACTGCTTTTTGTTGTTGGTTCAAGGACATGGCTGTGAGGATTTTGATGGTATGTGCTGCGTGAATTTTAGGCGCCCCATTGCAGCAACATGTTATCAAAATCTGAGAAGATGTCAGCCTTTTGGGGCATCCATTCACTCAATTGGCAGTATTGTTTGTTTGCTATTGCCTTGGTTGCTGTCATGTTTGCAAGGGCCCTGCAGAACATGGCAAACCTGGTACTAGCTGTTCAAAAACAAAAAGGGGAAATTGTAAAATTGTACGGAACAGAGACAGTGGGTTATTCTGACGTTGATAATATGTCTTAGTTGCTTTCTTATTTGTTCTATTACTTATACCTTGTTTTTACTCGTTCGGTTTCAAAGGTTCTTTTTGTGCAACAGGAAGGGGGAGATGCAGGAGCGGGCTGGAAACTAGGACCATGCGTGGCGGTCAGTTAGCTGAGGGGAATGTGCTCGAGCTTGTCTGGACAACAATTAACATGATGAGATGTTTACAGAGCACAGGGGAGTGGGGGACGGATGGCGCCAAGGAAAAGTAACAGCTTGCTGTTAATTGATGGCAGCTAACCAACAATCGGGGATTGCCTAGTATGCAAGGCTTAGTTTCAAGAACCAATCTGTTTCAAACGCGCAGCTTCTGAAAGTGTATAGAAACTCGTGCTTCTGTACAATAAGTTGACATTTGCTTGCATCAAGCTGCGTCCCGTCTCTTCATTCGCCGCAGTCCTAACTTCCTCTGAAGAGGGTTAGAGCAGAAACTGCTTGCTTTTAGTTCTAACTGTATATCTAACTGACCGTCAAGGCTGTTGGGCTAAAGGTTAGTAAAAAAATAGGAAGACGTGCTTCCCCAGTTCCACAGGGCCAATCAATCTCTTTTTGTCACCAGTACAAGACCTTCCAATTACTCAGAAGTCCCACTCTTTGTTTGGATTATTAAGTAACTGAAATTGAGTTATAGAGAAGTCTAATTTTATCAAATAGATAGGCAAACACTCGAGTACTCACTCAAGCCTGATCACACTACAAAGGTCTCCTTTTACGGGTAAGAACGGCTATAGCCTTTTTAGTAAAGGCCAAGTGTATTAATAGTCATGTACATTACCCAGAGAGAGTCCCAAGCAATCAGCTAATTTAGTAATGGCCACATTAAAACTCGGGAGGGAAAAGGTTTATCCAGTATTTGCCAGTTCAGCAAGTACACAGCAGGAAAGTTTTACTCCCAACGCGCCAATTAGTCTCCTGTACCATAACTCAGGTCCCCAAAGAATCACTGTATCTTTGTGCAGCTGTGCCTTAAAGGGTAATTGCTTTCAACAGCCATTCAGGAGATGAAAACAGATGGACACGGTTGAACTACAGGAAGGTAGTAGATGCCCTGAATAAAGGATCCAGACAGACAAGAATACACAGTTGTATTTGATAAAGTTATCGCTTAAAGCGGCACCAAAGGTTATTCGATATTCCATTAAAGTTCTACAGAGTGTGGGTCATTCGTGAAAGCCTCTGAGCGCCGCTGGTGCTTGAAACCAGACATAGTCCTCCCAAGTAGAGGTCACATGCTGAGAAGCCGAGGCACTTCTGTTGATGTCTCCATCGCAGGACAAGTTAACAGCTAGTTTCCTCCCTCGAGTCGGCACTTTATAGTTGAGCTTGGGCCGGAACCAATCAACACCACAATCACGGTGTCCTTGGAGCATAACAACAGTGCCCATGACAGGGAGAGCCTTCAGCTCACTGAAGACATCCGCAACAAAGAGCGAGTGAAAGAGCTTGCGAACGCAGGATGCAGTTTTCAGGCTCTCCTCAGCACCGCCCTCACAGATACCCTCCAAGCTGAGCTCATAGAGCTCCTTGGGGCTCATGACATTGCCTCCAAGTAGAATAAGAACCCGAGGAACCAGTGTCAAACTAAACATTATTTCCAAGCGCTGGAACATTTCCTCCAGTTCTGTCAGCACCTGCTGGCACTTCTTGCTTGCCAGGTCCACGGAGGGTGGCTTCTTAATCACATCTCCATCCTGGAAAACAAAGCAAAGAAAGATCACCACGTTTCATTATTAGGAAACATTAGTACCAACACACCCTTCAGAAAGCGTGGCCCATCCCATCCCTGAAAGTTAAGGAAGGTTCAAGGGTTTATGTGCCTTTTAAGAGATACAGGTACCCACGTACGGAATCAGGAGACCCAAGATGAACACAAATGGCTGCCCTATAGCTACTCAGTTTAAATCTGAATCCCACTACTGAGGAATGTCCACGAGAATTACAAACTCCATCTTTTAAAGATCAGCTATCACTCCAAAAAACACCTACCAGCCTTTTTTCTTCAAGTTGTTTGAGTAACAAACAAAGCAGTGGCATGCTTTGAGCACAAAGTGGAACAAGAGATAAACAGCAACTTTTTGAGACCTTTAGCCACCTAACCTAAAGGTTTTTTTAGTTGTTTGTGGGTTGTTTTTATTTGGTTTTTTTTAATGAAGTTGTGGTAACACTTAAGGATACAGCTACAACTGCACTTCACTTTACAAGTGTTTGGCACATGTGAGAAACTATGGACTAGGGTATTGTTTATTAAGATTTATGTTAAGCCCAATGTAAAGGTCAGACAGCAAAAGATATGAAATCGCTTATGCAAACAGCCACCAGACACCGCTTGTGTAAGGTAGGATAACCGCAATCGCTTACACAAACTAAACCAGATACCGCTTGTGCAAGATAAGATAACCACCAGATGTCCAGGAACCGACAGAAACAGGACAAACAACCCCATATAAGGACATATGAGTGAGGGGTCAACTATGGGACGAAGGAGGAAGACTTCTTACTTCGGCCTCAACGACCACCAGGAGGCAGAAAACGACCCCCTAACAACAACTGAAGCATGCGCAGAGTACCTCCACTACATCATGAACACAGAAGTAAAGATGTATAAAAAGGGACTGTTTGAACTGCTCAGGGCGGCAGTTGGCGGAGCGCAGACTCCCCTGCCGTCCAGCGCTGTTTTTGCTCATATTCCACTTGCTATAATTAATAAAATTTTAATTGGATTATGATCAGTTGTGGTCTCAATTTATAACAACATTTCTATTTTACATATATAAAAGAATTAGTACAAGGCTACATTTCTTAGACTTAGGTGCAGCATGTAGAAAAAAGTTTCAGCTTGTGTCTTTACATACCTCTTTTGATGTTCTACTTGCTGGCTCAGTTTGACTTCTAGAAGAAGAAAAAAAGATGATCAGAACTTAATATAAAGCACTCGTAACCAACATAAAGCCGTGAAAACAGTTTATAAAACCTGAACACCAAAACACTGTGTTCCGATAGTCTTATGAATATGGAAATTTATTTCTATACATAAAGTGTGCTCTCCTGGTACATTCAGTGCAACTGAAATAAAACCCCAACTCCCATTCCTTCTTTGTCCCCAATTACTCTAAGATACAGAATACAGCAGTGCAAGAAGAAGTCCTCACATATTTTCTTTCTGCTCTCTAAGTCTCAAAACTATGAAGACTGTGCTACAGTTTTCTGTTCTTAAATAGTCAGCCATCCAAATATGAAGGCACCTTCAGGCAATCTGTATAGCCCCACTATCACAAACAGGTACCAGACAGAGCACTTTGGTTTCTACACTCCCCTGACAAAACAAGAACAGTTGTCTGTAGAAAAGTGTTTCTTTGTGGAAGCCCAAGCACTGTGTTCAGGTACCTACTATCCTCTAGCCTAAAGTGACTACCAATAGCAGTAGAAACATCACCTGAAAGCAGTTCCAAGGATTTTCTGTGGTCGAGGAGGCCTGTGTTAAAAAAATAAGAAAAAAAGTCTTGATTACCAGAATTTGCTTTAGGATCATCTTGAACATGCTCCAGTATTTTAGGAAACACTTATGACACACAAGCCCTTGCCGAGATTCCACATACTCATTGGTCTGTACCTGCACGCTACTCATGAATCAAACATGCAACCGTCCATCAGTTAACAAACAATTCATACATCATCCAAAGCGTCCCACGAGCAGGGGCAACCCAAAGGCTGCTGTGCAGGTCCTGCACAAATAGAAAGGCTCATTCTTCCTGCCACTGCTACACCACCACCAGGCTCGCAAGTACAGCCACGTACCTCCTGAACATGAGGAAGTGCTTTAGATTACCACACCGTGGTTTCTCCATCCACTTGCCTTGAGGAAGATACTACAAGGTGACTAACGCATTTCTGAAGGCCTCTCCACCGTGACACCAAGCGTTCATCATTCCCAAACACTAAGGACTCTACCAGTTGTTTCCACAAGGTTTCCAGCTGAAGGAATAGAAAGCTGACCTGCCCGATCCATTGGCAACTTTAGGAGAGCAGCGGCGTTCATCCCTTATCCCCACGTGCAGGTATTTCTTGGATCTTTGATGCTAGTGGCACCTAGTCTCTCATTTTAGGGCAGCATGCCAACACCAGGAGAGGGTGCCATCCAACCAGAAATGGAGGCTATATTGACAAGACAGCACTAAGCATCCCCATCTAAATTAACCCCCCAAACCAGGCCATGTTTAGAAGCACAGTGCTGTGGCATCCAGAAAGTCTTGGTAGCGCCTGAAAGCACTGCAACACCTACTGCAGTAATATGCCCAAAGCTTACAGGGGAGCCACGTAAATTCAGGGGGTTTTCCTTGCAGATGCTTCATGGGTACTAGGATGCTGCTGTACTGTTTGTTTGAGACACGCTGTAACTCGCCAGTACACTCTATTTATTGAGAACTAACATTAGAAAGACATGGCAAAACCACAAGTTAATAATACCTACTAATGGTGGAGGAGAGGTCTGTCTTGAAGAAGCCTTGAAAACATGACCATTCAAACCATGCTGATGCAGCTGATACAGAACTGAACTGTACGAATACATGATGACAGCGACAATGCTGTAGTCAGGCTTACATTTGAGTATCTGCAATTGTAATCAGATTCTCTGTCCTCCATAAATCTGAGGAATACAGCAGTAATACCTGGAGCACAGAGAGCAGCTTAGGGTGAAATCAGACTTAGAAAGGTAACTACCAACATTTGGGAAAGTGCTCAACTGCTTTCTGAGCTTCAGGTTTGGAAAAGATCAACTGTTCCTTCACCGTCCTGGCACAAAAGGCAATACGCTTTAGGATGTTGTTCTTCTTCTCTTGCCCGACATAGACATTGTCTTTAGGAATCTAATAGGAAGCACTTAAGAATGAAACTTCTTGTTTGCACGGTTTGCCAGCTGGCCACTCTCAGTCTTTCCTCTGGAGACAGTATGCAGCCCACACACACACACCCCTCTGGGGTGTAAGAATACCCTGCCCCCCCGCCCCCAAACAAAGGAAGCAGGCAAACATGGAGACTCAGACTGCTGGCAGATGGGAACAAATCACCAGTTCACACTGCAATGTGTCTCTCCGTTTACTCTAAAAGCAATACAAGCAAAAGCATACAATAAGGGATCTCTCTGCATAGAGGAAACAGGATGGAGAACTTGACTCTCAGAAAAAACAAGCCCAAGAACAAACCCAATTCAAACATCTGAACAGTTACCACTGTTGGAGCTTGAATGCCACGTCCCAGCGGGCTGAAAAATCTAAGTCTGCTTTGGGACAGATACCTTCAAATCTGCCCTGTCACAACAAAAGTTAACAGCAGCTTTAACAAGAAAGATACAACCGGAATGCCTCCGTAAACCAACAGCCACAAAGAAGGTGAACACACTGAAACCCCTCCCAAAGAACACAACGCGTTATGGCTACTTACCCAAGGTCTGTCTTGCCGGTAGCTTTAACTCCTCTAACAGGGACTCCCCTAACAGTTACCGATGAGTTCCCCGGAATCAGGGCATTGTCATCTGTGTATTCTGGAAACAACATCAATACAGAGAAAGCATCAGTCAGTTTGTAAGAGTGATATTAACATGTCGTGACGTAGCATTTCAGGGAATCCCTTTACAGATAGAAAAGCAACACTTTACACACAGTGTCATGCTTTTATCATCTCACGGTACCTTTCCAGAAATCTTCAGGTCTGATAGTCAAACACAAGCAGCAAAATCTTTTCCATTTTTTTGGAATCGTTTCAATGCCAACAGCAAAATGGTCTCTAAAGTCACTAAAGCAGTGTCTGCTAAAGCATGAGGTTCTTTCCTGATCTAACTTCCATTGCTTTTGCTCCTGTTAGCTTACAAAACCCTAGAACATGTCTCTATAATAGCGAGCACGGAAGAGGACACCCCCACCCCGCCTCCCACCTTTTCAAACACATCCCAACCATCCATTTTGCCTCCCCACCATCTTCAAAAAGAGTCCACCATCTCTTTTTCCCCCCCCCCAGTGATGTTTAAAATCCTGTTTACTTTCAGCTTCTATTAGCATTGCTTCTATTACGAGATTTCTGTGATCACGCGGCCTGGAAAAATCTGAACAAGTTGGCCATCTTCACTCAAGGTTCACTGAAGGGTCTTTCCAAGATCATGTCAACATTTAGTCAGGACTCCTGCACCAAGTTATAAAACCCACGACCGTATCTCCACAGGGAAGATCTCCAAGAACCCCCTTTAGGCAGAACATCCTGGCCGAGTTCTTTCCTTCATCTTCTGAAGGTGACTTTAGGCACGCAGATGCTGTTCAACAAAAACGGAAATTCACGGTTATGTATAAAACCCCAAAATCTGGCATACACGTGTATGACACTGAAATGTATTCCTTAGCTTTGCTCTGACAACCACGGGGGGATTTTTGCATTTCCACAGGGAAGACACCCTTACAGAAGTTCCAGTAAGTATCTCTGTCACCACCTGTACATCTGCCTCTACCTGCATGTCTATCTCTACCGCTGTATGACACGCGACCCCGTAACACCCCAAAGACCCCTAACACCGTGCTGTTAAGTCTCCTCACAGATACTCTCCTGAACATACTTTACCTATCTGTAGGTAAACAGCGTGTTTAGGTCCAACCACTGGAAAGGCTGGGGCCAAAGTTACAGTTACCACAGCAGGCATGTCATTCTGTTTAAGTTTTAATACAACAAACAGGAAGAGGGAAAAAACCTATGAGTACACATTGTACAGAAAAGACTGTTGAGAGAATGTCACAGAACCACAGGGAAAAAAAGAAAAAAACAAAACAAAACACCCGGTAAAATTTGAATGTTTAAGGAATGGAGACGGTTTCCAAGTCTTTTTATTTCTGTCATATTCCAAAGTCTTTAATCACATGCAAGCTTTGCCAGACGGTAGATTACCAAACTGAAACAGCACGCTAAGTAATACGAAACCATTACCGTCTCTGAGAATCAAGCACCATTTCTGAGATTCAAAAGAACTTAGGGCTTCTCGAAGAACATTTTTAGGTATATTCACCATAAGTGATCTGCCATAAAACTTCAGTATTGCCCTGACACCGTCTAACACGCAGTACCAGGAAAAAAATGCACCGTTTGAAAGAAAAGAAGAAATGATGCCCAATAGCATCTGAATGAAAATGTCTTTGGTGTAGCAAAGAAGCTGTATTGGCAAGAAATGCCAAGTATACTTTAGACAGAACGCTCGTCTACAAGATGGCTTTCCAGGGTCTGCATAGATTCTCACTCACAGATACACTCTTGATCCCAAACGTTGCTACTGAGCAGTTTCTGCAGCAGCCAAGCACCACTTTTCCAATGCGGTGGAGTAAAAGTGGCTGAAGACAAATTTCAGTCACCAAACCCACTTTTTTCCCCTTCAAATTAGCCATCCACTCCTTTTCTATCACGTTCAGCCTTCTCTGCCGGCTTTCAAAGAAATCTGGCAGGTTTGTGATGACAAGGCATTGTCCCACATTCCCTTCTCGTTTTACCTAGAAGGGCTCACAGAAACCAAACCTCTTCCACGCGCGGTGTCGCACACGGACCCCGTACGCTGCTGTGCCTGGCTGCGCACACAGCCCTGACGCCAGCTGCCAGCGCACAACCACGGAAGAGCAGCTCTGAGGCCCCAGCACAAGTCACCGCTGCCGGCCGCGGCCCAACCGCCTCACTGGGCGCCTGCGCCGCCGCCAGCCGGCCGGTCCCCGCATCCCGCGCCCGCCGCCCCCACGCACCTTCCATGGTCTGGGCGCTGGTGACCTGCAGGTCGCAGCGGGGCGCCTTCAGCCTCTCGCGGCCCATGATCTGGCGCCTGAGGTCCTGTCACCGCCAGGCTTTCAATACCTGCTCTCCCCTCCTGTCACCCCCCAGGCTGTCCCCAACAGCTGTCCTCTCCTGTACCCCCCAGGCCTGTCCCCACCTACTGTCCCCTCCTGTCACCCTCGAGGCTGCCTTTGCTTGCTGTCCCCTCCTGTCACCCCCAGGCTGTCACTACCTGGTGACATAAGCTACATAAGATAAAAAAGAAAATAAGAAAAAAAAAAACAAACAAAACGAAAACCTGCCTAGGTGAACACCAAAACACCCGTGACTTTCTCAGACTCTTCACTACCCCACATGTGAGTCAAGGGACAGGGTCTCCTAAAGGCTCTTTTGCGGGCACTTCCTGAAGACACCCCCAGCCCCCACCCCCCACCCCACCCTGCTTTTCTACAAGTGCACAAAGAGGTGAAGAAGAGTTTCATGTCTAAGTTAAAGGAGGCAGTTTCTGAAATTAGCTTAGGTGAAAAAACCAAGGTGCTGTATTCATGGATTTTGTCCTCTGCAGAGCCATGAAGAAAACATGAAACGCACTCCCCAAAGGCAAAGGAGCAAACTGAGGGAGAGCAGCTCATTGGCACCTTTCAGAGCTTCAACAGTCTGGAGAAACGGGGAAAAAACCCATACAAAGATAAAGAGCAGCCAAGATGCACTTTTATAAAATGCACATTGGGGCCTGTTCCAGATCTCCGAATGACTTTCAATGTTGCTTTGCATGACTATTAGACCAAGGCCTAAAGTGGAGTGATAGCTTCTGCTTGCCGGGGCATGGTAAGATCACTCAAACGAGCGACAAGGTAACAAGTAAACACCAAAGGCAATAGCGGAGCTTACCGTTTCCCTCCACTGGCGACCAGCTGTGCAGTAAACCAGCTTAACCAGCCTCCCTAAGGATGGCTCTAAAGTCGCTGAAAAGGAAAAAAAGAAGGTAAGTCCTTAGCCTGGAATGTAAAGGCACCATCTTGGCTCCCAGGCAGGTGGCACTGATGGCCCAGCAGGGTCATGTCCCCACGTTCCAGGAAAGATAAAAAAAGTGCAGGACATGTTTGTGGGGTGGGTTTGATGCATCCTTTCCGTTTGCTGAAAGCCTGAGGAAGGACGTACCCCACGGTAGGACCGGTGGCACTTTAGACCTGAGGTTAAAAAGATGCTGCACATCAGTGACGCTCCCCAAGCTGCTTTCACCACCAAAGAGAAAAAGATTTGCTCTCTCCAGTATGGTGGGAATGATACCATAAAGTCGGTCAGGGAGAAAAACCCTCTAAGCCTTGCTTGCAAGTTTCAAAGGCCGGCATTCTTTATGGCAGTGCTGGGAGCACGGGGGAATGTTTCCTCTGAGCGTGCTCACCCAGTTCCTCGAGGGTACGCACTATGGACAGCAGAGCACTTGCACACTCATAGCGCATTACACACGCATTTTCAGTCAGGCACGGGATGGGTTACAAGTTGCTTGCTTTAATGCAAACGAGCACACACCCTCAGACAGCACTGCTGAGCTTTTTTACTAGCTCCCCGTGCTCCCCAAGCGGGGCCTTGCCCTCTCTCGGGGGGCTATCTGAGTCAGAGGTCACGATCTCCCCCCACAACAATTACCTTTGTCCGAATTCCAACCAACATTCTGCGGATCGCAGCACTCTATCGGCTTGTCTCCTCCTGCGACCACAACGTCCTCACCCAGAGGCTCTTTCTGCATCACCAAAGAGAACGCAGATCTTTTCCCCATCCATTCTTTCTTCCCCATCCTTCCCGAGGCTGACTCCCTGGATGAGAGGTCCCTTAATTCGTCACTTCTAACAGCTTTAGAGAGTCAGCTTGGCCTAACCTTTGTGCGCAGGTGTGTTTAACGTAGAGCTACACAGCAAATCAGAGCGTGGCAACTGGGGAGCTCAGACATCTCGTCCCTTTGCCGAGCCAGCAGCCTTCCCTTAACAGAATCCCTGGACATAAACGTATATACAGTGGAATCTAAACAGTGGCATCAAACGTCCCGCCAGACACCACATCCGTCCCCAAAATCCTTCCCCCCAAACAACCCTGAAAGACTTCCCTTGACACCCTCCTCCACCCTGGCTGTTCCTGAAATCATCCCCCACCTCCACCTCCCCGCCCTGGGCCTAAAACCTGTTCCCCCAGACCCTGGTGCAGCCCTCCCCCACCCTCGGTCCGTCCCTAAAATCCTTCCCCCAGCTCCCCGGTCCTTCCCTAAAGGCCTTCATCAAACCTCCCGTCCGTCCCTAAAACCCTTCCCCCAGGCTCCCCACTCTGTTCTCTAAATAACACACACACCCTCCACCCTTCCCCACCCCCCCCCACCCCCATACCCAGGTTTACCAATACACACACACCCTCCTCCTCAAACCTCCCCCACCCCCCATACACCCACTCCCACAAACACACATCCTTGCCCCACCCCCCACCCCCACACACCCCGCTCCATCCCTAAACACCTTCATCCATTCCCACCCGTCCCTCCCTAAACCCCTTCCCCCCGCCCCCTCCCCTGCTCCCGTCCCTCTGTCCCTGGCACGGCCCAACTGCCCAGCACCACCAGACCACTCTGGCCCAAACACCATAAGGCAATGGTTCCCACCTGACAATAGCAAGTCGAGGAACATTTTTTTTTCCTAAATAGAGAGAGTTTTACTTCATACGATGCCGACTACGTCAAATTATGTTTTGCTGGCTGACTGGATACACAGCAAAGCTGAACTCCACATCAAATATAATCAAATCTATCAAATATATCAAATAATGGAATATACAAATGCAGTTTCTTATATTGCAATAAAAGAAAATAGCATGCAATATGATAAAAGGAACCAGTAGCAGTTACTGTGAGCGATATGATAAAAGAGCAATAGGAGCGAAGCATCCATTTGTTATCCCAAAGTGTTAACGTGACTAAGGAAAGGAGACATCACCAATTCCCACCCCAACAACACCCAGGCCCACCCTTCGGGTGAACTCACACAGAACCAAAAAACATGGCCTGGGAAAGTGCAGGGCTGCTCTCCTGGAGAGGGTTCCAGAAGGAATTTTATTGCTACCTCTCACCATTTCCTTGCAGCCACGTTAGGCACAGTAGAGAAGTTGTGCACCCTGCTCTCTGTGGGGAGAAACTGGACACCTTTACACTGGCAATAATGCACAGCCCAAATAACTCACCTTGACAAAGTGCAGGGCTGCTCCCCTGGAGAAGGTGGCAGGAAGGAATTCTCTTGCTGCTTCTCACCCTGCCCTGGCAGCCGTGTAAGGCACAGCACAAATGTTCTGCTCCCTGCTTTCTGTGGTCAGAAAATGGACCCCTCACATTTGAAATTGCGCAGAGCCCAAAAAACTCACCTTGGCAAACTGCAGCACTGCTCCCCGGAGAAGGTTCCAGGAACGAATTCTCCGGCTGCTTCTCACCCTGCCCTGGCAGCCATGTCAGGCACAGCACAAAAGTTCTGCTCCCTGCTTTCCGTGGTGAGCAAAATTAATCCTTCAGCGTTGCAGTCGTTAAGAGCCCAAAAAAGTCACTTTGGGAAAGTAAAGCACTCCTCCCATAAAGAAGGTACCAGGAAAAAATTCTCTTGTTGTTCTCACCCTGCCCTGGAAGCCATGTGAGGAAGAGCACCAAACTTCTTCTCCCTGCTTTCTGTGCTGAGAACATTGACACAAACCTTGTGCACTCATGCAGAGCTAAAAGAAAAAGTATCTCTTAAGAAAGTGCAGCACAGCTCCCGTGGAGAAGGTTCCAGAAACGAATTCTCTTGCTGCTTCTCACCCTGCCCTGGCACCCATGTGAGGCACAGCACAAAAGTGCTGCTTCCAGCTTCCTGTGGTGAGAAAATTGACCAAAACCTTGTGCACTCATGCTGAACCACAGCTCACTTTGTGAAAGTGCAGCACTGTTCCCCTGGAGAAGGTGCCAGGCAGGAATTCTCTTGCTGTTTCTCACTCTGTCCTTGCAGCCATGTGAGGCACAGCACAAATGTGCTGCTCCCTAGTAGCTGTGTTCTGAAAATTAACCCCTCACATTTGCAATCGCATAGACCCAAAAAACCCCTCACCTTGACAAGTGCAGCACTGCTCCCCTGGAGAAGGTTCCGGGAAGAAACTCACTTGCTGTTTCTCACCATGCCCTGGCTGCCATGTGAGGCACAGCACTAAAGTGCTGCTCCCTGCTTTCTAAAGTTGGCAAAATTGACCGTTTATAGTTCTACTCATGCAGAGACAGGACTTTCTTATTCAAAAGCAAAACCCAAAAAGCCACGTAGCCGTGGGAAACCCTTTATCCTTCCGTGTGGCTGGTGACTTCCCATGGCTCTTCCGCAAGGCAGGAGAAACAACCATGAATTTGGAAGCCCACGTAAATTCAAGTACACTTAGTCCTCTGACAGTCACTGCTTATGGGCCAGCAGTCCTCTCACCCCTCCACAGATCTGCCTCTTAGTCCTCTAGCAGTCATCCTCCATGGAGGGACCACAAGTCCTCCATACCTACCTACCAACTCACCAGAAATGAGTCAGACCACGCCAGAATTGACACTGCCTGACCTGCAGGAGATACATTAGGCCTGTAACGATGGTTTCAAGACAGAAAAAAACCACCACCATCCACCAGCACAGCAGAAAAACAACCAGAAGAAACATCATACACAAACCAAAGGCCCCCATCCAAACCCCACAAAGGCAAAATAGCTGAAAAAAGGCACTCTCCACAAAAAAAAAACAACAACCACACAGAACACATGATAAAAATGCCATAACCCCAGGAACACAGGGCCAACAAACACAGGTTCTGTCCATAACAGTAACACACTTTGACACTAACTCGCCTGACCTCTGGCATACCATAACCTTGTTGCCCCCAAACCACAGCACATTGTAGCCCTAAGGCAACAGAAAATGGAACACAAAGTCCCTGAAGATCTCCGCCAGGGCCTTCAGGGGGACCCTGACCTCAGGCATCACAACCTTGAAGTGGAAGCCAGATGGAGGCACCATAACGTTACTGGCACCCATCTTCACACCCTGAAACAGGGCCTGGGATAAACGCTCCTGGGGACAGAGGCTGAGGCACTCGGAGGCTTTGAGCCGGCCAGCCACCATCACAGGGCTTCAGCTCATCATTTCTGTGTCAGAGCCACCAGGCAGGTGGCCCCATCCTCCCTGAGAGCCCGCTCAGGGCACCTGTACCCAGCTCCAGGGGGCTGGACACACAGCCTCGGATCCATGGGGGGAGGGGTGCTTTAATCCTGGGAGCAGGATTTCTGACAGTGCCCCTGGGGAGGAAAGCCTCCTCAGGCCTGGAAGCCTGAGAGACGTCCCTGCGCTGCTCCACACGTCACCAAAAGCAGGGGCTGAGGAAGGCTGCTTTGGGGCCTGTCGAGGGAACCAGCTCCCCTGGGCTGCTCTGCGGCCACCGGCTGCTGTTGCTGTCGCGCGGGTCTCAGTGCTGCTCTGCAGTCGGCCGTCACCTCCCCGGGGACACTCTCCAGCACAGCACACGTCTGCACTGGCTCTCCCTGGGGACAAAGATCACAAGCGAGGGATGGGCTTGGCTTTGCCCCCAGTCCCAGGCTGCCACCAGAGAGACCTGCCACCCCCGCCCCAGCTGTGCGATGTGGGCACCACGTACAGCTGCAGATGTGGGTCAGGGCAGCTGTGGGCAGGGGGCAAGCCCCGTGGCGGTGCCCCCGGCGCTGGCAGCAGGCAGAGCTGGGGAGAGCGAGGGGCAGCCCAGGGCAGCCGGCAGCCGGCGGCGGGGCCCGTCAGGGTGCAGCACCCTCAGCAATGCCCGGCTCCGTGCGCCTCGGCCCCAGGGCTGCAGCGCAGGGCTGGCCCCAGCTGGGGCTGGGCTGGGAACAGGCAGGCAGGGCCCCTGGCAGCCCCGGCACGCACCTGCTCCCTGCATGGGGCAGCCTGGTCCTCTGCAATCGACCCCGTGGCATCCAGAGAAGAGCCCTGCCCTGGGCCTGAGCCATCTCTGCAGGGATGAGGCCTTCCTCGGCGTCCGTCCCTCAAACCCCTCCCTCCGGCCCCCACGGTCCGTCCCTGAAACACTTCCCCTCTGGCCCCCGGTCCCTGCTGGCCCTGAAGGCCGGCCACAGCACTTGGTTTCAAGCCTGAGCTGGTCATGTCATGGCTGTTCTGGAACGTGGTACAGTGAAAGAAGAGATTGAAATGGCAAATGTTCCCTCTCAGGGTGGTCCCATGCTGGCAAAGGTTGTCCGAGGAGGTTGTGGGCTCTCTGTCCTTGCAGATCTTCAAAGGCCAAGGGCACACAGTCCTCTGCAACCTGCTCTAGCTGAGCGTGCTGGAGCAGAGGGCTTGGCCCAGAGGACCTCCATGGGTCCCTTCCAACCCCACCCTCCCGTGTGGCTCTGTGCTTTGCTTTTCCTCCTAAAGCCCCTCAGCTCAGCCCCGATGCCCGCTGGAAAGGGTGCTGGGGCAAGGGACGATCCCAATCTCCTCCCCGAGGGTCCACCCCAGCACAAGCACTCCCCACTCCACGAGACCCTATGGCAGACACAGTCAGGAGAGGGAAAAGATTCTTTTATTGTCAACAGCAGCTGCGGGGGCCCAGGAGTCACAGCTGTTCAGCCGGTGAAAATCAGTCAGCACCTGCAAGGACAGAGTCAGAAAGCTCTGATAAACCCCCAGAGGCAGGAAGAGGCAGGATTTGGTTCCCCCCTCATTGGGGGACGCTGTTTCCGAGGCGTTCCTCACGGCCCAGAAGGGAGAGCTCTTGCTGGCCTCCACTCGAGGCCGGCTCCGGTGCCTTCTCCCCAGGGGTGATGTCCCTAGGGAGCTGTGCGTGCGCAGGGATGCTGACAGTGCCCCTGTGCCGCGCAGCAGGGCTCGACGGGGAGCCCCCGGGGAGCTGCCGTGGGGCTCATCCCAAACCCTGCTCAGCACCAGCCCTCGCCGGCCCTTGCCAGCCAGCTGGGCTGACTTAGGGCCGTGTTCAGAGCTGGGAAAGATGGGCAGCAGCGCCTGGTACGCACCTGGCCTTCCTGACGTGCTGCAGCTTCCTACATTCTCTCAGGTTTGGGTCAGAGAAATCATTTCCTCTCTTCTCCTTTTTATTTGTGCTTGGCTGTCCCTCTCCTCTGCCCAGGCTTCTTTTCTCTTCCTTTTCCTTGACTTTTTCTTCTCCTGGTGGGAGCCTGCAAACCTTTCCATCCCACAGCGTGATGAGATGGGGAAAGCCCCAGGCCCCTGCAGTGAGCTCTCAGGTCAGGCAAGGGGAGCTCTTCCTACCTGGTTTCCTGGGGCAGGCTGGTCAGTTGTGGCAGGCGTGCCGGGGACTCTGCCGTGCCCTCGGGGGTGCCTGGAGGCAAATCTGGAGGTGCCTAAACCAGAAATTTGGGAGGTAGCGGGTGGCAAGTGACAGCCTGGGGTAGTGAGGGCCTGACTGCCAAATTGCCATCTTAGCTCTACAGAGGAAATGCTGGTTTGCATCGTGCACATTTTGCACAGCCCAGCCAATGCAGCCTAGACTTGATGAAGCTGTGACGGAGTAGGATTTGAGCAAAAGCCCTCTCAAGGTGACAGCTACTCCTTTCTGTCCTTCTGTGGGTATTTTGTAGGTATGTTTTGTTTGATGAAGCAGATCATACTTAATGAAGTGCATTCCAGAAACAGCCTTTCCAGTTTTCCTTAACACACACCACTCTGGGGGGAGAGGAGGAGCCCCAAAGGCACAAGAGAGCGGCTGCCAGGAGGAGGCCCAGCAGCTTCTTGGCCTCCTGGGAAATTACTGTCCCACTTGAGACATGTTGCCCCAGTGTCTGTGGAGCTGCCGTACCTCTGCCGCTTTGGGCCCTGCCCCTGTGTCTCCCCCAGCTCCTCTGTCGATGTCCAGCATAGAGGCGGCTGCATCCAGAAAGGCTTTTGCTGGACGCTGGGTCTCTGCTGTGCCTGCAGGGCCACTTTGCTCTTCGCACCGCAGCTCTGGAAAGCAAAAGCACGTGCAGCAGCGTGACTTCTTGGAAGTCAAGAACACCTAAGCAAAGCCCAGCCGAGCCCTACACCACTTGTCCCCTCAACGTTGAGGTTTCTGGCATCCCAAGCCCCAGTGTCTCTGACAAGCCTCAGTCCCGCCTCCTACCTGTGCACCTGTCCATGGGTGCTGGCACCTCCTCGGCTGATGGAGGGGAGAGGCCGGCCACCTCCTCCCCAAAGATGTCCCCGCAGTTTTCAATGAGGAACTCCACCAGCACGTTCACCTGCAGACATGAACGCCTTGGTCTCAAGCCAGGTGCCTGCAGACGTGTCAAGCAGCCTTTCCCGCTGCTGACCCTTCGTCTGCGCAGGCGGCTGCGGCTGGGGGTTGCTCTTCCAGGCACCCAGCCCACCAGCCCTGGCTCAAGGGAGGAGGCAGCCAGGGACCTCTCAACAGCCAAGCTCCGATGGGCCGGGAAGGCAGCAGCCGGCTGCTGGGTAGGGCGTACCTTCTCGGTCACCACCAGCATGGCCTGCAGCGGGAGCAGGTCCTCGTTGGGTGGGCTCAGCAGGTTGGGCCCGATGCAGATGGCCAGGTTGCTGCAGCTCATTCTGCTGGTGGCTGCGTTGTGGCCAATGTGCTGCAGGAGGGCCATCAGCCGCTTCAGGAGGAGGAGGTTGGCCACAGGCAACTTGTTGGCCACCCTGAGGGAAGAGGAAGACAAGGCTGATGAAGCAGAGGGTGCCCACAGCCGTCCCCGCAGCTGGCCCCAGGCGGGTGGGAGCCAGCAGCCGTGTTGCACAGCTTTGCAGCTGCCCGAAAAGACAGCTTTCTGAGGAGCCCGTGCCTTGGCAGGCAGGTCCCAGAACTCTCCCGGTCCCTGCTCAGCAGGCAGGCTGCTGCCCACACTTACGCTTTCAGCTCCTCCACCTTGGCCTGCTTGCTGGCCCTCTCCATGGCTGCCATCCAGTCCTCGTAGAGGTCGATGACGAGGAGCTTGGTGGGGATGCTTCGCAGGAAGTCCTGCAATGCCAAGGGCTGCAGGTGAGCCTTTGAACGCTGCAGGCCAGCCAGGAGCTCCTCCAGCTGCAGGTCAGAAACACTCACCTTCAAGATGACGGCCAGCAGCAGCGCAGGCTGACTTCCCACATCGACTTCCGTGCCGCGGTCCAGGGCCTCGCGTAGCTGCCGAAGTTCTGTGCCGCCGGCAGCTCTGCGGAATATCCCCTCCGTTGTCGGTCCTCGCTGGCGCAGGACAGCCAGCAGCTCCTGCAGGAGAGGCAGGAGGCCACTTGCTTGGCTGAAGAACCAAGCGGTGGCAAGGACCAGAGCTCTGCCCCAGACGTGGTTGCCTAAGCGCCACAAAGGGTCTGGGACCAGAAGCAGGTTCTGGGGGTGCAGAGTCCGGTGCCCTGTCCCCGCAGCTGCTGGGGACACGCAGGCCCTCTCCAGCACAGCCGGAGGGAGGGCTGGGGACCCCATCTGTCCAGGCTGGCTTACCTGGATGGGCCGGGGCAGCTTGTTGTCCTCCCCACAGAGGGCTGCCAGGGGCTGCCCAAAGAGCGCCCTGCTGCAGCCGGAGCCCGCCTGCCCTGGCGCCTGGGCAGCGGCCGGGGTGCGCCGCAGGGCGAAGGGCCAGGGCAGCCCCATCCTCCTCCTGCTGCTGCTGCTGCTCCCTCCTGCTGCAAAGGAAAACAGAGTAAGACACCACCAATGGAGACCCCAGGCCAGCGGTCCCAGCGCCTGCCCTGCCCTGCGCTGCCCCGCCTGCAGCACGGTGCTGTGTGGTGCGGCAGGATGGGCAGGGAGGCAGCAGCTGGAACCGCAGCTGTGGCTCGGAGGTGTTGACTTAGAGGCTCTTGAGAGCCATCGTGCCACGGGGTCAGCCTGTGCCAGCCTTTGCCCTGCCCTCCTGCAAGCTGCGGGCTGCAGCAGAGTCTCCGTGTCCCTGCAGAAGCACGTCCAGCAGCCGCGGCCCAGCAGTTGTTCTTGTCCGTCCAGGTGACATCCTTCCGTGGGCTGCCCAACCTGCATGGCGACACTCGGGACAAGTGAGCACAGCATTGCAGGACGTTGCCTTGCTTTCCCAAACTCACCTGGTGCGGGGCAAAGTCCCCCTGCGTTTGCAGATGGGGCCGTCGCAGGCCCTTGCTTGGGATGAGCCTGCAAGAACCAAGAATCAGGCTGTGCTTGCAGAGCAGCCCCGCAGCAGAAAGGGCCACCAGCAGCCTGAGCGTGGCAGAGCTGGGACCCTCTGCCCTCCCGGGCTCTCTTCCCCATGTGGCAGGGTTCCTCCCAGTGTCACCAGTCAGAACGTGCTGGCGTGCTGCTGGCTTCCCAAAACTCTCTGCTCCCTGAGTGGCACCATCAGACCCTCTGTCCCTCCCGCACAAGGTCACCCCAGTCCCTGCGCATCCCGGCGCAGCCAGAGGCAGGTGCAAGGCAGCCATTCTCACCTCTGCCTGTGCCTCCATCAGCCTCTCCAGGCTCCTGGCGTGCAGTGTCCTCCACTGGGCGGGAGAGAAGGAGGGGAAGAAGGTGAGCAGCCATGGCTCTGCTGCTCGGCTGCAGGAGCAGTGCTCGGGGACAGGGCCCAGAGCAGAGAGACACTCACGGCGTGGCGGCGGCTCAGCTCCTTCTCCAGGAGCTTGATGGATGTCAGATGGGTGACGCGGGCTCCCTTGCGTCCTTCTGGTGTCCTGTGCACCGGGAAGGGAGAGGGAGAGAGCTGGATGAGCCCCAAGCCGTCTCTTGTCCCTTGTCAGGCAGCTGTGCCCGAGAGCTGCTCGCAGCCACGGTGGCACGTTCCCCAGCTGGGGGCTGTGTTCCCCCGTGGGCCCAGCTTCTCCTGGAGCATCCCCCCGGCTTACCCCAGCAGTGTGGCCACCCACAGCTCCTTCAGTGCCTGGGATCTGCAGGTAGAGAGGAGAGAGAGCGTCAGGCCCTGCTGCCCCCAGCCCTGGGCAAAGGTGGGTGCCTGCACAGCCCTGTGCTGTGGGGCAGGACGGAGGCGCTGTCCAAGGCCTGGGTCACTCTGTCCTGCCTGAGCGGCTGCATTTGCCCTTCCCTTCTGGGGACCAAAAGGTGACCAGGGGATGCAAGATGGGGAAACATCCCCCGTCCCTCCCTCCCTGCCACCGAGCTGCCTGCTCCCTGCCCAGCTCTGCACGCAAGGCAGAGGCCTGTGTTCACGGGATGGCGTGGGCACGGCTGGGAAGCTCTCCTGCCCGACCACGACTCACCCAAAAGTGGCGATGCAGGAGCCGGTGGGCCAGGCGAGGATGACAGAGGTGCTGTCCTCATCGGTGCTTTCCTCCTCCTCCTCCTGTCCATCCTGCCCCGCAGCCTCCTTCCCGCTGCTGAGCACCCACAGCTGGTCCAGGGCCAGGCGGAGCTGTGGGCGCAGGCTGGTGCCATGTCTGCAGAGAGCAGAGGCGGGCACTGAGCTGGAGGGGGGCTCCTTGGGCTGGGTCCCCACGCGCAGAGCCCTGTCCCCCACCTGCCTTTGGAACGGACATTGGTGCCTCCAGCACCGAGGGACCGGGGCCTGGGGCTGATGCCAGGGTGTCCCTGGGCCGGGGCTGGGGGCAAGGACCTGGGCTCTGAGGGTCTTACCGCAACTTGGCGACCACCAGTTCCTTGTGGAGGAGGAGCAGGCGCCTCTCGCTCCTCTTGCGGCCCCGGGTCAGCCGCACGTCCGCACTCAGCACCGGCTCGGCGTCGGTGAGAGCCTCCCTGCAAAGCAGAGCGCGGCGGGCATGAGCAACGCCAGTGCTGCGTGGCCCAGCTGTGCCCGCGTGTCCCCGAGCCCGGGGGGAGCCCACCTGGAGCCGCAGCAGCAGCAGGCCTGGCCCATCCTGCCCGGGAGAGGAGGGCCCTGGCCGTGCACCGAGGAGGGGGCCCAGCCGGCGACGGGGAGGCTGGGGAGCGGGGTGCTGGTGCTGTGGCAGCGCTCCTGGGCCAGAGGCTGCCTCCTGCCAGCACCGCTGCGTGCCAGCACAGCTCTGCCCTGCTGCCTGTGGTGGCCGTGGGCTCCCAGTGACCAACGGTCTGAGCCCAACGGAAAGTGGGCGGGGCCTGCGGGGGCGGGGCCGGGGCCCTCTCCAGTATGGCCGGGCCTGCCCCGCCCGGGGGAGCCCCGAGCAGGACAGGGCAGGGGGCGAGGGCCACCTCCCTGCGCCTGCGGCCAGCGCTTTCACCTGGGGTTTTGGCAGGGTCCTGGTCGATAAAAGAAGCTGTTTTTCCTAGAGATGGCCATTGTGGCCTGAGGCAGACTCCTCTTGGTGGAGGCCGGCCTAGCAGTTGGAAGGCCTCTGGCAACCAGGCCGTGCTAGGCCTCAGGCCCCAAGGCGCTGGAATTGGAGCAGGCCCACCGGGAGGAAAAACTTCCATTTTTACCAAAAGACGGGGGGACTAGCAGCAGTCAAGAGCCGCTCGTGTCCTGCCAGGCCCCACAGGTAAATGAAATGTGTGGTGAGCTTCAGCAGGAATTGTGGTGCCCCTGGAGCACCACCCTTGCTTGGGAAGGCCTTATCCCACCTGGGTGCTAAGGCTTCACCCTTGGCAATCAGGGCTGGATGAGCAGCACCCAGGAGCCCCTGCCCTGTTAGCCATGACCTTCACCCAGCCGGTGGCCGACACGGCCAGGGGCGAGTCTGTGGGGTAGGCCATGACCATGGCAAAGAAGGGGAAATGTAGTCGGCTTTTGATGGCCCGTGTCTCGTTTCACTGTTGACCCTAAGCAATGCCTTGCTTCAAATAGAAGCCATTCAGAGAGTTACACACCCGCCCTTTTCAGGAAAAATGCAGGAAATCAGAGACATGTAGCAAGTTCTCTGTTGGCTGTTGTACACCGCAGCAAGAAGCAGCGTGGGTCCAGTGGCTAATGCTGGAAGGGGAATTCAGCACTTCTGGGAAAGGGAGATAAAGGCACTCTTGTGGGCCAGGCTGGGATTGGGGAGCCTGAGTGGGTGTCTGGGGTCCCAGCTTTCCCGCAGTGCTGACTGTGGTGCCTGCTGCTTGTTCTTCCCTGAAACTCCGGTTGCATCCACCTGCTGGGCTGTGCTTGGGAAGGGCTCCGGGGGTGAGCAAGCCCATGGGAGAGGCCTGGGGAGAAGCTCTTCTCCAGAGATCTACCAGAAACTGTGCAGAGCATCCGAGAGGATGCTCTGTGTGACAAGGGAAGGTGCCCGTTGGTCCAATGTATGGAGCCTGCAGGGCTCCCATCAGGGTCCTTTGACCTACCCATCCTCCAGCCAGCAATCCAGGTGCTGGGGGGTCCCATGTAGGTCTCCTGAGGTACCCTTTAGCCCCGGGCAAGGTGTCGTGCCTCAGTGTGTGCTTGCAGGGCATGTTTCCTTCCTGCTGACAAGGCCGGAATTGCAGTTAAATGCCCCTGGGCGATCCCGAGCCAAGCAAACTTTTTTCTATGGGTCACACTGCTTTGCAGTCCGTGTGTGTGGTTCAGCTCCTGTATAGGATGCTTGGAAGCTGGCCACTCTTGCTCCAGGCAACTCCAGTTGCTTGCGTTTTCCTTCAGCTTCCCCAGCCTGATGATCTCCACTGTCACCTCCTCCGTGTCCTACAAGAAGTATCCCTCTCCCAGCCATTAGGACAGTGGCGCAGCACTCAGAATCCAGATCACTGGCAGAGAAGTAGGACAGAGGAAAAGAGAAGTTCTCCTGTGAAAGAAATCCTTCTTTGTCCTCCTTTAGCTACCAGTGGATGAAAAATAGGGGGACAGAATTTCAGGCCAGCCACAGCACTGGCTTTCAAGCCTGAGCTTGTCATGTCATGGCTGTTCTGGAATGCGGTACAGTGAAAGGAGAGAGAGAAATGGCAAATTTTCCCCCTTGGGGCGGTCAAATGCTGGCAGAGGTTGTCCAAGGAGGTTGTGGAGTCTCTGTCCTTGCAGATCTTCAAAGGCCAAGGGCACACAGTTCTCTGCGACCTGCTCGAGGTGAGCGTGCTGGAGCAGAGGGCTTGGCCCAGAGGACCTCCACGGGTCCCTTCCAACCCCACCCTCCCGTGTGGCTCTCTGCTTTGCTTTTGCCCTGGCAGAGATCTTCAGGGACTTTGTGCTCCATTTTGTGTTGCCTTAGGGCTACAGTGTGCTGGGGTTTGGGGGCAACAAGGTCAAGTATGCCAGAGGTCAGGCGAGTTACTGTCAAAGTGTGTTATTGTTATGGACAGAACCTGTGTTTGTTGGCCCTGTGTTCCTGGGGTTATGGCATTTTTATCATGTGTTCTGTGTGGTTGTTTTTTTTTTGTGGAGAGTGCCTTTTTTCAGCTATTTCGCCTTTGTGGGGTTTGGATGGGGGCCTTTGGTTTGTGTATGATGTTTCTTCTGGTTGTTTTTCTGCTGTGCTGGTGGATGGTGGTGGTTTTTTTCTGTCTTGAAACCATCGTTACTGGTCTAATATATCTCCTGCAGGTCAGGCAGTGTCACTTCTGGCGTGGTCTGACTCATTTCTGGTGAGCTGGCGGGTAGGTATGGAGGACTTGTGGTCCCTCCATGGCGAATGACTGCTAGAGGACTAACAGGCAGATCTGTGGAGGGGTGAGAGGACCGCTGGCCCATAAGTAGTGACTGCCAGAGGTCTAAGAGTACTTGAACTAACGTGGGCTTCCAAATACATGGTTGTTTCTCCTGCCTTGTGGAAGAGCCATGGGAAGTCACCAGCCACACGGAAGGACAAGGGAGTTCCCAAGGCTACGTGGCTTTTTGGGTTTTGCTTTTGAGTAAGAAAGTCTTATCTCTACATGAGTACAACTGTGGACAGTCAATTTTGCTAACTTTAGAAAGCAGGGAGTAGCACTTTTGTACTGTGCCTCACATGGCTGCCAGGGCAGGGTGAGAAGCAGCAAGAGAATTCCTTCCTGGCACCTTCTCCAGGGGAGCCGTGCTGCACTTTCCCCAAAATGATTTTTATTGGCTCTTAACGACTGCAACTCTGAAGGGTCAATGTTCTCACCACAGACAGCAGGGAGCAGCACTTTAGTGCTGTGCCTCACATGGCGGCCAGGGCAGGGTGAGAAACAGCAAGTGAGTTTCTTCCTGGAACCTTCTCCAGGGGAGCAGTGCTGCACTTGTCAAGGTGAGGGGTTTTTTTGGGTCTATGCGATTGCAAATGTGAGGGGTTAATTTTCAGAACACAGATACTAGGGAGCAGCACATTTGTGCTGTGCCTCACATGGCTGCAAGGACAGAGTGAGAAACAGCAAGAGAATTCCTGCCTGGCACCTTCTCCAGGGGAACAGTGCTGCACTTTCACAAAGTGAGCTGTGGTTCAGCATGAGTGCACAAGGTTTTGGTCAATTTTCTCACCACAGGAAGCTGGAAGCAGCACTTTTGTGCTGTGCCTCACATGGGTGCCAGGGCAGGGTGAGAAGCAGCAAGAGAATTCGTTTCTGGAACCTTCTCCACGGGAGCTGTGCTGCACTTTCTTAAGAGATACTTTTTCTTTTAGCTCTGCATGAGTGCACAAGGTTTGTGTCAATGTTCTCAGCACAGATAGCAGGGAGAAGAAGTTTGGTGCTCTTCCTCACATGGCTTCCAGGGCAGGGTGAGAACAACAAGAGAATTTTTTCCTGGTACCTTCTTTATGGGGAACAGTGCTTTACTTTCCCAAAGTGACTTTTTTGGGCTCTTAATGACTGCAACGCTGAAGGATTAATTTTGCTCACCACGGAAAGCAGGGAGCAGAACTTTTGTGCTGTGCCTGACATGGCTGCCAGGGCAGGGTGAGAAGCAGCCAGAGAATTCGTTCCTGGAACCTTCTCCGGGGAGCAGTGCTGCAGTTTGCCAAGGTGAGTTTTTTGGGCTCTGCGCAATTTCAAATGCGAGGGGTCCATTTTCTGACCACAGAAAGCAGGGAGCAGAACATTTGTGCTGTGCCTTACACGGCTGCCATGGCAGAGTGAGAAGCAGCAAGAGAATTCCTTCCTGGCACCTTCTCCAGGGGAGCCGTGCTGCACTTTGCCGAGGTGAGCTCTGGTTCTGTATGAGTGCAAAATGCTTGGGTCAAATTTCTTACCAGTGAAAGCGGGGAGCAGAACTTTTGTGCTGTGCCTCACATGGCTGCCCGGGCAGGGTGAGAAGCAGCCAGAGAATTCCTTCCTGGCACCTTCTCGAGGGGGAGCACTGCTGCACTTTCCCAAGATATATTTTTTCTTTTGGCTCTGCAGGAGTGCAGAAACTTTGGGTCCATTTTCTCACCACAGAAAGCAGGGAGCAGCACTTTTCTGCTGTTCCTCACATGGCTGCAAGTGCAGGGTACAGAACAGCAAGAGAATTTTTTCCTGGTACCTTTTTTATGGGAGCAGTGCTGTACTTTCCCAAGGTGATTTTTTTGGCTTTTAACCGTTGCAACTCTGAAGGATCAGTTTTCTCACTACAGAAAGCAGAGATCAGAACTTTTGTGCTGTGCCTCACACGGCTGCCAGGGCAGGGTGAGAAGCAGCAAGAGAATTCCTTCCTGGCACCTTCTCCAGGGGAGCCGTGCTGCACTTTGCCGAGGTGAGCTCTGGTTCTGTATGAGTGCAAAATGCTTGGGTCAAATTTCTTACCAGTGAAAGTGGGGAGCAGAACTTTTGTGCTGTGCCTCACATGGCTGCCAGGGCAGGGTGAGAAGCAGCCAGAGAATTCCTTCCTGGCACCTTCTCCAGGGGAGCAGCGCTGCGCTTTCCCAAGATATATTTTTTCTTTTGGCTCTGCAGGAGTGCAGAAACTTTGGTTCCATTTTCTCACCACAGAAAGCAGGGAGCAGCACTTTTCTGCTGTTCCTCACATGGCTGCAAGTGCAGGGTACAGAACAGCAAGAAAATTTTTTCCTGGTACCTTCTTTATGGGAGGAGTGCTGTACTTTCCCAAGGCGATTTTTTTGGCTTTTAACCATTGCAACTCTGAAGGATCAATTTTCTCACCACAGAAAGCAGAGATCAGAACTTTTGTGCTGTGCCTCACATGGCTGCCAGGGCAGGGTGAGAAGCAGCAAGAGAATTCCTTCCTGGCACCTTCTCCAGGGGAGCAGCGCTGTGCTTTAAGGTGATTTTTTTTTTTTTTCTGTGCATGATTGCCAATGAAAAGAGGTCAGTTTTCTCACCACAGAAAGCAGGGAGCAGCACTTTTCTGCTGTGCCTCACATGGCTGCCAGGGCAGGGTGAGAAGCAGCAAGAGAATTCCTTCCTGGCACTTCCAGGGGGGCAGTGCTGCACATTCTCAAGATAGATTTTTTTCTTTTGGCTCTACAGGAGTGCAAAAACTTTGGTTCCATTTTCTCACCACAGAAAGCAGGGAGCAGCACTTTTCTGCTGTGCCTCACATGGCTGCCAGGGCAGGGTGAGAAGCAGCAAGAGAATTCCTGCCTGGAACCTTCTCCAGGGGGGAACAGTGCTGCACTTATGTCAAGGTCACCTCTGGTTCTGCATGAGTGCAAAATTTTGGGGTCAGTTTTATCACCACGGAAAGCAGGGAGCAGAACTTTTGTGCTGTGCCTCACATGGCTGCCAGGGCAGGGTGAGAAGCAGCAAGAGAATTCCTTCCTGGCACCTTCTCCAGGGGGACAGTGCAGCACTTTGCCAAGGTGACTCTTTGGGGCTCTGCATGATTGCCAATGTATAGGCGTCCAATTTCTCACCACAGGGAGAAGGGTGCCGAACTTTTCTGCTGTGCCTGATGTGGCTGCAAGGACATGGTGAGAAGGTTCCAGGTAGGAATTCTCTTGCTGTTTCCCACCGTGCCCTGGCAGCCATGAGAGGAACAGCACAAAAGTTCTGCTCCGTGCATTCTGTTCTGAGAAATTTGACCTCTCGTACTTGGAATCATTCACAGAACAAAAAAATCACCTTGGGAAAGCGCAGCGCTGCTCCCCTGGAGAAGGTGCCAGGAAGGAATTCTCTTGCTGCTTCTCACCCTGCCCGGGCAGCCATGTGAGGCACAGCACAAAAGCACAGCAGTACGTAGTAGTAGGTACTGGAGTAAAGGGAGCGTGGGGGAGGAGGCTGGAGCTTGGCACCCTGCTCTGGCACATCTGGGTTTCCTGAGACACGTCAGGAATTGTACCCCAGCCCTGGGTATATTTCCTCATTGCTTTTCTGAGGTGATGGTAGCTGTTGTGTCCTGGCGCAGCTGGTTCCCCTGCCCAGGTTTGGGGCGTTCATGCTCTGAACCCACAGTCGAGGTGCCCGAGCTGTCTGTGCCCTGAGCCTGGAGCAGAGGGGCAGTTGCAGTCTGTCCTTAATTTCGGGGGGGGGGGGGTAAAGGGCTCTCTGAGGTGGGGAAGATGGAGCTCCCTGTGCAGCAGCCAGGGGTGGTGGCTGGAGGTGGGCTGTGTTGCGGTTGCTGTTTTGTCCTGCCCCTGCAGGAGAATGTGGCTGCTTTCTTAGTTCTGCTGCTTTCCTCCTGATGCAGGAGGCTGGTCCCTGCAGGCTCCAGGGAAGCGGGGCTCTGGAAGTGCCTAACTCTGGGGCTAGAGGGTAGGGGAAGCTGCTGGACTGGTATGGGGGCATGCAGACTGGAAGCCCTCTGGAAATAACTGGTGTGGGCATGATGAGCAGGATTAGTTTCAAGTGAAGTGAAATTATAGTTAGAAAATTGAAACAAATAATCCAGTTGCTCTCAAGACCCAGTAATAAAGCACTGATACCCAGATTAGTGTTGTATCATCCCCATTAGATTTCTCTCTTAACGAATAGTTCTTTCTAGCTTTCAATCCGAGCTCCAGCTGCAGCATGCCCTTGTGTCCGTAGGACCGTGCTGTTCTCTCATGTTCCTGGCAAGGACAAAAGGAAATGGCAACCCTGTTGTTCCCTGAAACTAGGAAGGGCCTGGTACCGTGAACATGCGCAATGCTGTGGCTGTTTCGGGAGTAATGAGCTGAAAGTATTGCCTTGTTTGCAGGATGTGGGTCAAACCTGAGGGGAAGGGAATGGTGGTCTTTGCACAGAATGGTGTCTAGCCGTGTACGGCAAGTCCACGTGAAGAAAAGTGATGCGGAACAGGAGGAAGCAGGAGGGGGTAGGATCTGTAATTTTTTACTTATCGTCAGGATGTAAAATAATTTTAGGGTAGAGCTGGGTTTGAGGCCACTGGTCTTTCAAGTCCCAGAAAAAAAGAGGTGGGGACATCCATCTGTTCCTTGGTCCAGTTAGCCAGAAAGGGAGGGGAAATGATTTCTCGTCCAAAGTAGTGCTTAGTAAATGCTGTACATACTTACCTTTGACTTTTGTCGGTGCTTGAGACCCACTTTCTGGGGGTGTTTTCTTTCCCTTTCTTGCACACCCACTTTTTGAGAGACAGATGGGGAGGTTGTCAGCAGGCTGGTGATAGAAGAAGGATGGCCCAGGGACCTGTTAAGCCATGCTGCCTGCAGGATAAGGATGCTTGAGAGGAACTGCCATTAGGATAGCCTGAAGTGGCCAAGCTGTCACATCTGTTGTATTTATATTTGAGCTAATTGCTCATGCGACTTTAATGGTTTCATGCTTTTATTTCTGCTGCTACAGCTTTTAATGCCTGTAGGGAGCCTAGAGTTTGGGTGTTAGTAAGTGAAAAATAAGGCCCTCATTCTCCATGGAGAAAGGCTCTTGGGCATGGTAATTTCATGCCTGGAAGGAGTCATATTTGCTGGATAATTTTTGTAACCTAACCAAATTAGCTTTGAGAAACCATAGTTGTTAATCAGAGTATTGAACTCTATGGTCCCTTAGTTAAAAACATCACCAACCTCCTTGCACAAAGGATGGGCGTTTGGTTTGCAAAGTAGGAGAGCGGTCTGATTTTGATGCTCGGGGCAGCAGCGATCCCTGGGTTTAAGGTTGTTCATAATACTCTGAGCACTTAGTAGGGTCAGGCACAAAGTCACATGGGGTCAGCTGTTTTTGCAAAATGAAGCAGTGAAGTGACATTTATCCTTTGTTCCCACCAAAAAACTTTTAAAGAGTAATAAAGGACAGTTTGGGTATTAATAGAGATTTGGATAATAATTCCAGCAAATAGTTGCAAAATGCATGGAAGAGGGGGAGAAGATGAGAAGTGCCAGCAGTCTTTGATGTGTGTTTGTGGCTTGTGGGACTGCGCCCACAGCAAAAGGCTGTTTTGGAGTGTTTGTTCTGGGCTTTTACTTCTATCAGTCTTAACTCTGCCACTGAAATATGGTCTAATTATGAGACAGGGTGGGGATGCCGGCTGCTCTCCAGTTATGAAGGATGCCACAGCCCGGAGACACAGCTGTCTCCTTTGGGTCTGCCATGGAAGGGGATGCTGGATTTTCCAAGTCCCGTTGCTGTTCCTTGCAGGTCAACTGAGGCATGGCCACCGGAAAGCCCCGCTGGTTCACGGGGTCCTCCAGGATGGCCGGTAGATTCCCGAGCCAAGTGGTAGTGCCTCGTAATCCGAAGCTAGCCAGAGGGACAGAGAAGCCCGCAACTGTAAGTACCTGCTGCGGCCAGGTAGGAGCTGTGTAAGGCTGGAAACTGCCCCCGCGTCCTTCCTCTACCTGCCCCTCCTGTTGTCTGGCAGCACTGTGAAGCTGGACACCACCTCCCCGTCTCTCTGCTGCCATGCTTCTGTCGGAGGTGGTGACCATGGTGCAGTAGGGGATGGACTGTGTGCTGCTTCAGGGGAAGTCCAGAGTTGTGTCTGGATGTGCCACTGGAGCCAGTTTAAATGAACGTACCGGGCATTGCACCGGAATAGCTGAAGCATGAGCGTGTGTTTCTTTCCGCCCGCTTTGTGTGGGCAGTAACGTTTTGTCACGTCGGGATGCTTGCCAACGCTGCTCTGACCATACCTGCCCTCCAGGCAGCTGGGCATGTGGTGGGCTGCTCAAACTCTGCCTGAAGGTTTCGAGAGGTATGGCTGGTCCCAGATGGAACAGGTTCCAAAACAGTTGTTCTGTCCCGTATCCCGTGTGGAGCACAGATCCAGCGCTGCAGACAGCAGCGGAGTCAGGGCAATTCCTCCTCCCCACCCTCAGACGGCCCTTTTGCTGACCAGAGCTCACCTGGCTGAAGATGACCTGGTGCTGAAGCTCTGTCGAGGAGATACCTTTGCATACTGCTGTGGAGGAGTCTCGGAGGCCCAAACAGAGAAAACAAGTGCTAATTAAAAAGAGATAACTAAAACTTGGAGCCATTCCTCTCCACCTCAGTCTTGGCACAACACTGATTTTCTGCTTTCCTGACTCACCCAGCAGTGACATCTGCACATGTGTGGTGGTTGTGAGCGTTGTGCAAGGATGGAGTTAAGGGATTTCTGATAACTCCTCCCAACCTTTTTCAAAGGTCACTGGCTCACTCCAGCCAAACCGGAAAGGAAACAAATGCCCGAAGAGCAAAATCCCCCAACATGTCACATCAAATCACGAAGGAGAAGCTAATGGGACAAAGCTACTTGTTTGGAGCATGTGTATTGCGCTCTCTATCATTACTTTACTAATGGTAAATATTTCAACAGGTAATTATGGGACTTCCAGGACTATCCTAGCGGCTATGATCACAAATTATTCATCGGTGGCTCTTGAAGAAGAAAAGCCTTTCTGAATAAAGGCAGTTCTGTAGCTCTTGCTGGTGTTTTGCATTTCAGCTGACTCCCTCTGCCCTCCTGAAGGAGACGTCTCTTACCACCAGGCAGAGGCTGGCCAGCACTCGGGAGATGCGGCGACCCCAGATTATCCAGATTCTAGACATGAGCGAAGCGTCCCATCATAAGGTAGCCTTTTCTTGCCCTTTTCCTTGCTGTTTGATGTGACATTTGAAGAGAGCGCGTGCTTGTGACAGGCTTGCCCCTCCAGCTTATCTAAATGCCTTGGTGACTAAGTCCTGTTGTTGTTTCAAACTGCTGCCGGTGTGGAGTTCCTTCTGCTGGGGGAAAGGTAAAACATTTTTCCCCAGTGAGATGTCGAAGTCCTGACCTGCGCTAAGCCCATATAAACAACCTCTGTTGAAGTTGGTGGCTTTTGCTGGAGATGAGCTACTGTGGCTAAAGCATGATACTGGGGGAAGGCTGAGGCGGGCCACAAGGATGCAAGCTTGCAATTTCCCACCTTCCTGCTGAAATAGCCAGCCCTTGGTTTGGTGCAGTCTCTGTCAAACGCTTGAGGTCATAGGATGCCCTCAGTGGTGGCTGTGTTGGTCTTTGAGGGCTGAGGGCCTACGGTAACTACTCAAGGTGTAGCTAAAGCAATTGCATGAATGCTTTGGGTTGGAACATCGAGTGGGACCCGTACAGGGTGTTAGATTTTTCAGGCTGCCAGGTACACAGGGGAATGGCCCTGGGCAGACGGGAGTGGGTGTGCTTTATCTGGATCAATGTTTATTTACACGTGTGTTTAAAGCTGCTTTTCTTACAGATCGGCTTAGTATAACACACGTTCCAAAGGGGTAGATGACTGAGGTAGGCTGTTGAGTGGAAAACTGCCAGCGAGAGACCTGTAGCAAATTGGTTAAGGATTGCCCTAGACAGCACGTGAGGTTGGGAACACCTCGGACGAACGCACACAGAACCGGCCGTGTGCTGTGGCCGCTGGCTTCAGCACGACCCTGACTGCTGTGGAGAAGCAGGAGATGTGCCTGTGTCTTGTGAGTGTGAAGAGTTCAGCTGGAAGGGGGGAGGCAGAGCAGAGAGGAGTTTTCTCAAAGTAACGCCTTGGCGCTGTAAGCATTTGCTGTTTCTGTATGTTTTCAGACCTGCTTCTGTAGTGGTATTAAATAAAATGGCAATAATAGAATATAATGAAGCATCCATTTAAAGCTCGTGGGAAAAGGAGATGCCAAGTCCAGCCTTACTCAAATTGCCCAGTGATGCTGGGAAAGTACCTGGAACTTACCACCTCATCTGTCGCTTTCTTAACAGCGGTGTTCCTTTCTGGCCTGTCTTCTCTTCTTCCTGGTTTCTGGGCTGTGTGTCAAAAAAGAGATTTGAGGATGTGTTGGGCTCGGTCTCTGTGTCTCAAAGTAAAGATGATCCCCAAATTGTTTCCCATGGGGTCTCCTGTAAATTCTTGGCTTTCCCTTGCTCCACGAGTGCTTACAGCTCTTGCAGTGAGTGCTCTGGAGCTGTGTGACCGTGTTAGCCCAGGGCTCTGCCGGAGGTAAGTGCTGCCTTGCCTGTTGGAGAAGGAGACCTGGAGAAACACCTGCCAAAAGAGCTGCTCACTTGAGCCTGCTCGGTGTGGCCCAGAAACTTTTGATCTGCTCAGAACACAGGTGGGTGAGCTGCTGTTCCCCTAGTGTGAGCTGGGCAGGCGTACTCACCAAGGGACTGTCCTTCACTGGAGGCCGGTGTTGTATTCTCTCACCGATGAGTCTTTCTCCCCGCAGGCTGAAACTCTCTGCTCTCTTTTGCATCTCCAGTTCTCGGCAGTTGCCCCCGGAACAGAGCTTGTTCCAGCCTTTCCCATCAGAGGTGGTATTTCAGAGCTACGTCCCCGATGAGGTCTATGAAGTGCCACTGATTCTGAGGAACGTGGGACAAGGTAAGTGCTGGGATGTGGAAGTTTAACCCTGTGCTGGAACTGGAGAGCAGTGTCATCCGCGCGGTGCACAGCGTAGCCAGTCGCCTGCTGCAGCACAGCGCATCCAGAATAAAACGTCTCACCGCCTTTATTTTGCAAGACGGTGGAAATCTTCCCATGCTGAGGTTTCTCCCCTTGGTTTTGGCTGTGTGTTGGTAGTACCTCGCTGGAAGGAGCTTTTCTAGTCAGCACCTTTCCCCGTGGAAGCCCTGCACGGCTGGGAATGTTGGGGGCTGTACAGTTCTTCCCTGCCCTCATGCTTTCCCTCGAGTGTGCACCGCGTCCTGGTGGCTCCGTGGTTAATCTCAGTTTCCACAGGGCACCTCTGCCTCTGGGTGAGCTGCACAGAGAGCTGAACGGGCTGTCAGAGCTCGGGGTGGGGTCTTCTCCACTTTATGCTGGAGTAAGTTATAATTAGCGGTAACAGCGCTTCAGGAAAGGTGTTTTGAAACAGCAGTGGAAGCAGGCTGATTTAGCATCAGCAGCGGGAGGCCTTTAGGTGCCCCTTCAGGCTCCTGCTAAGCTTAGTTGGGTTCTGCTCAGGTTTTCCTGAGACAACGTGATGCTCTGCTTCCCCTTTGGAGAGCCACAGCATGTTCGAAGTAAAGTTCCCTCAAAGGTCTCCACCTTTACTTGAAAAAAAACGATCATTTTGAGACTTCCCAAGAAAGTTGAGAATGGAAAAGTCGAAAAATGTCAGCAGTTTTGTTCCACTGTCAAGAGGGAAATTGGGACCTTTTGAACTTCAGCTGGGGAAACGTTTGCTGGAATGAGGCATGTGCCAAGAGCAAGCTGGTGGGAAAAGGCAGGAGGGAGGAAAGGAGCTGAGCTCGGTGTTCTCTCCCTGCGCGCTTTCCTACACGCAAGGGTTTCTCTTGATACGCAGCAGTAAGTGCACGGGCAGTAGAGACAGGTGAGAAGGAGGGGTGTAATTAAGGATACTCTTCTGTAATGGAGAGGAGAGGTATGCGTGAGGGCAGGGTGGGATGGGAAGATGGAAGTGTGCACAAGAGACGGTGAATTCGCCTCCTTTCCAAATTTCCCTGTTGGGGAGGACAAACAGGTGGACAACAAAAAAAAGCTGTCGAGGCATATTGCAGGTGGAAGAACAGCAAGAGAAGTCCAAGTATCCTCCTGAGATAACAGGTTGTGACAGGGATATGGGTGAAAATGGAAGACCCTTTGGCAAGGAAGGATGCAGGTGTGCTCCCTCAGTTATTCCGGGAGAGTACTGCACCATTCCTGGTCTGGCATTTAACTTGGGAACATTGCTAAGATGCAGCATGGGCGCCTGCACCCGGGGGATGCCACTGGTGTGATCTGCGCTGAGTTTTGGGCCAGTCTTTGCTGTAGGTATCCTCGTCCCTGATTAAAATGTGCCTCAGTTTCTCTCTTCCTACTCTCTGCTTCATTCCCACTGAGTCTTTGGCTTCACCTGCTCCATTATCCATGCAGCACTTAAAAATGTTTATCTTTGCCAAGTACCAGCCAACAGGCAAACAGTTAATTTGCTCTATTCGTGCTTCCTCAAGTGGAAAAGATCATCTGCATTAACATTTCTGCCATTCCCAGTAAAAGATAATAAACTTGTACTGTGTAAAGCTGCACCTTGGGATTTACGTGCCCTGTGAAGGGGGAGGCAATGTGTGAACTGTGTTTTTTTTCCCACAAACAATGTAGTTTTGAAGCTAGTAAGAGCTCAACCACTTGGAGAGCATGGGTGTAAAAGTAAGATAAGCTCCAGGAAATCTTTGGTATGTTTTAAATACAGAAAGACGGACAGGATAATCCTGCGAGGGTGTTATACTCTAAATTGGTTGGCTTTTGGCGATGTCCTGGAGAACAGCAACGTTGTGCTCTGTCTCAAGTTTTTCGTGCCAGTTTCCCCCATTCCTCTGAATCATACTGAGTTACACTGCATGGTAGCCTGAAGTTGTCTGCCCCATAAAAAATCCAGCTGACAGCAAAATATATTCCGCATAGAGGCTCTGTAATCTGCAACTACAGAAGTGCTGTACTATATACTTCCTGCTCTTACCTGTGTTGTAAAATTGCTTTTCTATCTTCAGGACAGTTCCTCAGGCACCCTCAGATGTTCTGGGTGGCTTTTGCTGAAGGTCTGTTAGCCACACGTGGTCCTCTTCCAAGGGACATGGTGACCAAATGCTTGTCTGCACTGTGAAGTTGGCTCCTGGAACTCGGTGCCCCCGGGCATTGCTGGGTTCATAAGGGCGTTTGGAGAGTTCAGGACTGCCTTGCGCTCGGGTTACCAGGCTCGGGTGGGTGGTGCAGACTGAGCCTCCATTTTTTCAAGCCTCTTGTGGGGTTGTTGTTGATCGTGAAGCTGCCCACCAGTCCAAATCACCTGCTTCAGACTTTGAGAATTGGCGCTCAGGGGTTGCTGTCTATGTGCTAGGAAAATGCCTGTGTGCCGTCTGTGTGCTGGTGGTGCCCCAGAGGGCAAACGTGCAGCAGGTGCCTGCAGGGACTGCTGGGGTGGGCAGGGGTCCCCGGGGATCTGGCTTGCCTGCGCTGGCAGCTGCCTGGCTACAGTCACTGGCAGCAGGGAGCCTCCGGAGAGCAGAGGTTGGCTTTTAATAATGAAACCACCACCACCAGTGCCAGT